>NC_135788.1:51090000-51262500 GCF_051106095.1 Pogona vitticeps | reverse complement strand
AAATAATTAAGAGGAGAGGAAAAAAAGGAACCCTGAAAATGTAAATTGTGTTTTAAAAATGAGGCTTGAACACTAGTATACCAAAAGTCACTGTGAAACAATCAGCCTGCTCTCCATTCAAATCTGAAAGAGAGGTCAATATAAAATAACATTGCCTTACAAAGTGTGTCTTCCCTAGCTAGCTGACACTTGAGTGTGTGGAAACAAATAAGGAAATACAAAATACAAAGGAAAAAAACTTCTCAAACACAGAATTCCTAAAATGTGGATACAGCAAAGTGCTAACTGACCAAATCTGTTCACCAGCATTTGATGTTCCTGTCATTTTGCTCACCAAATAAAGTACTATGGAAATAATCTGCTATTATAGCAGGTGCAAGGGGACAAATCAAACTAGAAACAAAAGATTTACTTCCTTACAAGTTTGCTACCTTAGCAAATGCAATATTCATTCATTAGCGAAAACCATTACCCTGGGCAGTTTTACAATATGCCATAAACCCTATCCCCCCCTGCCCCCATTCCACACAAAAACAAATACAGTGGTGCCTCGCTTAACGGGCGCCCCATTTAATGACAAATCCGCATAGCGATGGATTTTTTGTGATCGTTTTTGCGATCGCATTGTGATGTTTCTAATGGGAAAAATTGCTTTGCTATGATCAGTAAGCTGTTTCACTTACCGATTTTCGCATAATGATGATTTCCCAACAGCTGATCGGCAGTTCCAAGATGGCCACCGGGTAAAAAAATGGCCGCCTGCTGTGTTTTCGCCCGGATTCCTCACTTACCGGGCAGCGAAAATGGCGGCTGTATGGAGGATTTTTGCATAAAGGTGAGTTTTTTGCCCATAGGAACGCATTAAACGGGCTTTTTTATTTCGCATAGCGACGAATCCGTACAGCGACAATTTTGGCTGCACGGATTATCGTCGCTATGCGGGCCACCACTGTATAATAAATGAAAACAGCCTACAAACCAATAAAACAAGGCTGGATAAATAAAGAGGCTAAAAGACTAAATGATGGCAACAAACCTCAGGTGGCCTGTGGGTCACAGATTGACTAAGGGGGGGATATGTTTAAAGGCTACCTTGAAAAGTGTGGGGGCCACTATTTCTAGAGAATTACTATTCTCTATAAACAGACAGAAATTTTAAATGTGAATCCCTATTCGCATTATACAGAAAATAGTTATACAGTCGTGCCCCACTTAACAATTACCCCGTATAACGACGAATCCATTTCACAACGATGTTTTTGCAATCGCATTTGCAATCGCAAAATGATGTTTTAATGGGTTTTTTTCGGGTTGCGATGATCGGTTCCCTGCTTCGGGAACCGATTCTTCGCATTACAACGATCAAAACAGCTGATCATCGGGTTTTCAAAATGGCCGCCGGCTGCTCGAAATGGCTCACTGTTGTTTTTAGGAGGCATTTTTCACTTAACAGGCACCCGAAAATGGCCGTGGTATGGAGGATCTTTGCTGGACGAGCAGGTATTCAGCTCATTGGAATGCACTGAACGGTTTTCAGTGCATTTCAATGGGCTTTTTAATTTCGCTTGATGACGTTTTCGCTCTACAGCGATTTCGCTGGAACGAATTAACGTCATCAAGCGAGTCACCACTGTATATAAAGAATAATTATTATCTATAAACAGTCAGAAACTTTTAAATGCAAATAGGGATTTGCACTTAAAATGTTCAGACTATTTATAGAGAATAATAATTTATTACACCAGCAAAATTGAGTTGCTTATTGTTGAAAAGAAATGTAAACAACTGAGAAAAATATAAACATAGGGATGAAAGAGACAGATACACACACACACCAGAACAACACAGATACCAGGCATGAGATGCCAAGAAACAGGCAAGGGACAACATATAGACATCATGGATTTTAATGTTGTGAGCCGCTTTGGGTCCCTTGTTGGGAGAAATGTGGCGGCATCATCATCATCATCAATCATCATCATCATCAACATCACAACAATAATAATACCGTGCTTCCACAAAAATAAGACAGTCTTATATTAATTTTTGCTCCAAAAAACACATTAGGGCTTATTTTCAGGGGATGTTTTATTTTTTTCATGTACAACAATCTACATTTATTCAGATATAGTCATGTCATCTTCTGGTTGCTGCACAATGGTGGAGGGTGGGGTTTCACTTAACTGGGGCTTATTTTGGGGGTAAGGCTTATATTATGAGCCTCCTGAAAAATCAGACTAGGGCTTATTTTCAGGTTAGGTCTTATTTTCAGGGAAACAGGGTAATAATAATAATGGATTTGCCTCCATAGATGCAAATCAGCGAATAGCAATGGCTGGGGTGAAGATACCTAATATTTTTCATTTGTGTGTGTGTGTAAATATGCTAAGAGGTTAAGTAATCTATCTCTTTTCTTGAGTTTTACTTTTCAAAGAAATATGCCTTTTAAAGCTATACAATGGATATAAAAAGTTTATAAACCCATTAAAATGTCGTGTCTGTGATGTAAAAAAAATGAGACAAAGATAAATCATTTCAGAACTTTTTCTACCTTTAATGAGACCTATGAACTGTACAACCCAGTTGAACAACAAACTGAAATCTTTTAAGTGGAGGGAAGTAAAAATAAAAAACTGAAATATAATTTTAAAAACTTGCATGCTTTAGACTGCAGTTCGTAAAATTCACATGCTGGCCTTTAAAACTGGCACGGAAACTCTATTTTGTCTGCCTCAATATTCATATTTTTTTCTTTTGAAGAGTCCAACCTCCATAAAATCGAAAGAACCTGTACCTAGGTGTCAGGCTTTGACCCTGGAATATCAGGGATTGGGATGCTGCCAACCTTGAAATCCTATAAATCTCATCTAGCTATCTTGCTGTTTAGTTCTCATACTATTGGCTAAGCTGTATTTACCTTCATGCATTTATTATAACAAGGAAGAGGAAAGCAAAGTGCCCATAAAACCGGTGCAGTTCATATGAATACTTTACCTAGAAGGTGTATTATCTCAGCTGGAATAGCTGACATACATACCGTGTTTCCCTGAAAATAAGACAGGGTCTTATATTAATTTTTGCTCCAAAAATGCATTATGGCTTATTTTCAGGGGATTTTTTCCCCATGTAGAACAATCTACATTCATTTAAATACTGTACAGTCATGTCATCTTCTTCTAGTTGCTGCACAATGGTGGAGGACGGGGTTTCACTTAACTGGGGGTTATTTTTGGGCTAGGGCTTATATTACGAGCATCCTGAAAAATCAGACTAGGGATTATTTTCAGGTTAGGTCTTATTTTTGGGGAAACAGGGTACAGCTGCAGAAAGAAGGGCAGATACATAGGAGATGTTGAAATATTTGCATGCTGGAGTCTGGACAATTGGATTAAAAACTGATTTATCAAAGTATTTCATAGTAAAGCAGTTGTAGTTAGTGTCAAAGGGTCAGAGAGGCCCACACTAACCATTAGTGAAACAAAGGAGGATCAAATGTGCTAATAGCTGGGGGAATCTTCCTGCCCAGCAACCTCCCGAAACCTTAACAAAGTAAAGCATGCTGCTTATATAGTACCCCACTGCACTTAAAGCACTCTCTGGGCAGCTTATAAGTTAATTATGCAGGTTACACATTGGCCCCCAGTGAGTTGAGTACTCATTTTACCAACCTCGGGAGGATGGAAGACTGAATGAATCTTGAGCTGGCATTAAACCCTGGATTGTGAGCACAGATTTCCCTGCAGTACAGCAGTGTAACCACTGCACCATGAGACTGAGCCAACAGGCAGTGCTTGCAGGGAGTTCTCAAAAATACACAAAGTTAAGCACTTTGACTTTCACACTAACCCTGCAAGGTGGAAATGGTACAATACAAAAAACAAACAGGCTCTCAATAGCTGAGTAAGGCAAGATCTGGTTTTAAGTAGCTCTTAACTCAAAAAAGGCAAACAACTGAACAATTTTTAAAATATTTTATTAAAGATCAAAATCAAAGAGAGAAAAAAGTTTCAAAACAAAGTAAATAGTTGCAAAAGAAAGTAACAAAAGGTTCTTGGAACAAATAATCAGCTAAACGCTTGAGTCAGAAGTAATACAGAACAAATACACATGAAAACAAGAAAGCTAGCTAACATATTCTAGTACTTACACTGTAGCACAGGTTCAGCATAGACTCAGAGCATACACAAAGGGCAATCTTGGCAGCAAACAAGCGTAACATCTCCTGAGAGATAACTCTGCCCACTAAAATAACTGCTGACTCCATTTTTATTTTTTCAACTGTTTCTGGACTCTTCCAATTAGGTGTCAAGTTTCTTTGAATCTTCAAAAAGACAGAAGCAGATTCTGTCCTCTCCCCTCATTTAGCTGAAACCAATTCCCCAATTAGCTCAACACCATGAAATGAACTGGTTTGGCCTTGAAGGCTCCTCTCACACTGATAAACTTCCAACTACTAATGGGCACCACCCTCTCTCTCAGAAAGCTTATTCATGGCACTGACTATACACTCTAAATTTTCGAAAAGGGCACCAGAGCCCATGATTCCTCAATTTGCCAGTCTCTGGATGATTAGTTTAATTGAATTTCCTGTTATATATGTGTCACATAACTTAATGTTCACGTTATTTTTTCCCCTTAAAAATAACCCTTCATATAGACATCTATATTCGCCTCCTCCAGCACCACTGCCAGGGCTCAACTCAAGCTCATGCCACTGTCTTGTCCCCTGTCTGAAGGGAGCCCGTGAGTGGCGCTGGAGGAGGCAATCAAACACCTGCAGCCACAGTCAATGGGCAGCCGTGAGGGGTGGATGGGTGCAGCTGCTCCTTTGCCTCCTGCTGCTGCTGCCACCCCACCCCCACCCACCCCCAATTGCCTCCTCCAGTGCCACTCACAGGCTCCCTTCAGGCAGGAGACAAGGTGGCTGGGTGAGCTTGAGCTGAGCCCTGGCAGCAAGCGGCGCCACGCCCTGCAGCGGGCTGGCATGGGCAGGAATCGGCATGACTTGTGTGCCCACAGGCTCTGCGTGCCACTTTCGGTTTGGCTTCCTTTGTGTTTAAGGACGACCCTCAATTTTTGCTCTATTTTAGGAAAAGTACTGTCTTATACACAGAAAATATGGTAGTTAGAAACAATAAATTAAAATGAGATATCAGCGTTGTCATCTTCATCACCATCTTAGAACTGCAGAGCTGGAAAGGATCCTATGGATCACTGAGTCCAGCCCCTGTCAAGGAGGCATAGTGAAGGATTGAACTGCCAGCCCTTGGCTCTGCGACCAGATACCTAAACCACTGAGCTATCCTGCAGTTCTTGTATAATACTTTGCTCTCCAGTTAGAGACCCCATGTCTCCTCAGTCTGTTGCCCAGGGCCTATCCATAGATGAGCAGCTTCTACCAATCCTACCAACAAGTGCCAACTTTCAAATACCTCGGGCTCACTTTCCATTTCAAACTAAACTGGGCCTCACACAAAAAATCAGTCATTTCCACATCAACATCCCAACTCAATGCAATTTCTAAATTCCATTACTTCTCGGGCAATCAGTTTGTCCCAGCAGCCTTGCATATTTTCCAGTGCAAACTCCTATCCCACCTTTTTTATGGGGTCCCCATCTGGATAGAGGCTGTAAACCACGACATTGACTCCATTGCCGCTGTCTTCTTTAGAAAGATCTTAGGTGTTCCCAATATGATTCGCCTTTCCACCATGGTACTTGAATTGGGAACCCACCTTCCTTCTACTCTTGCCTGGGTCTCCACTTTCAAATACTGGCTCCGTATCCATCTCTACTCTAATTCCAATTCTCTTCTCTTTGACCTTCTTAGTGACTCCTACACTTCGAATTGGTTTAAACTGATTGACTCCAAACTTCTACCCCTAGGACTGAACTTAGAATCCCTTTTCGACCTGGGATTACAACAGGCCCATTCCTTGCTCAAACACAAACTTTGGCAGCTTGAGTTTGAGTCACTTTCAGCTGACTTAAACCCCACTTGTTCTCCCCTTTTTTTCAGTCTTCCTCCTTCCCTAGGACGCCCTTCTAACTATTTCTCTTCACTGACCAACCCTGGTCAGAGAAGAGCATTTATGTTAGCTCGCCTCAATATCTTCCCTTCGGCAGTTCATGCAGGCCGATTCGCTAAGATCCCCCGTGCAAATAGGCTCTGCTTTTTCTGTCATACCCTCCCAGATTCCCTGGACCATATTTTATTTCATTGCCCGGTGCATTCATCTCTGAGAAAGCTGTTTCTCGAACCGTGGCTTTCTCTTTTGCCCAACTCCCTATCCTTTTTCCTGAATGATTCTTGCCCGCGGATTACATCTGCCGTTGCAAGATATCTTTTGGAAATTTCCAGTTTAACCCATTACCTATGATACTATTTGTTGAGTGTATCTCCTATTTTATGTTTACTCTGATCATCGCTTGGCTTGTACCCATGTTTTGTCGTTGTCCGTTTATATGCCAATAAAGGTTTCGAAATCGATGAGCAGCTTCAAGTCTTCAGAGCTTCCTTCTTACTCCTTAATCTTAAAAGGGAGATAATTTAGACAGACTTTCCAATAGAGAACTATTTTCCAACCTCCCTTCAAATACAACAGGAATTCTCAACTGTTAAATGTCTGGACATCACTAGATGTTTGAAGATTAACTTGCAAGAGTGCTAGCCAGCATGGGCACTGGTCAGAAATTCTGTTCAATGGTCAGTTCAAAACATACGGACGGCCAAAGGCTGCAAACAATTGAAATAGGGAGCTTGTAAACCTTATAAAGAATTAATACAGTATAATGACATACCAAGGCAGTGGTAGGATGATGCTTTAGGACACATTCTTCTAAGAAAGGATTCACTCTTCAAAAAAGAAACTCTTGACTATTCCTTGTACAATGAAACATGTGGCCAACCTACTGATTTTTCATGCAGAAGAAATTGGGTTTTTATGACTAACAATTCAATTATGTGATCCTCACGTACAGTAGGAAGTGTTACGAGCCCAAACACACGTTTCTGAAGAAGTGGGATTGTAATCCACAAAATCTCACTAAGATAAATATGCAGCCTTGAAGGTGCTACAATATTTTTGTTTTGTTTTTGTGGCATATGCTGAAACAGATGGACACGGCTACGTCTTTGAAAAAGTGTAAGTACAGGTTTTCTAACTGAGTGAGGATGAGACCATAGAGCCACAGGAGAACTGGTCCTCAGAGAAGAAATGATAGCAAGGCTAGCCTTTCTGAAGGCAAAGTTACAGAATGGCACAGCAATTTGTGAGTCAGCATAATGGAAACTGATTATTGAGAAACTGATTGTCATTAAGTTTAACAGAAGTAAAGTAATTGCTTAAGATATCAATCGTTTGACAGGCTAACCAACTCTTTATGCCAATATACTTTTTCATGAAAGAAACTGTAATGAAAATGGATCTTTGAGAACACAGGATTGACCTTTGCAAAGACAAGCCAAAAATCCCCTTCTGTTTTGCCATATGGAACGAAATGTCAACATCTGTAGCTTTCAACATAAAGAGCAAAACTCTCCACACGTTAATTGTTGTGATTGCTTTTCGGTGCAAGAAAGACAGGTCTGAGATTATAGGCAGCCCATCTGCACCAAACATCTGTCAACAGGGAGCAAGGATTTTGTAAAGAGAGTCTGTGACGGTGCAACTTAATAGCAAAGGGCAAATCTGCTTCATTCAAGGAAGCTAATTAAATGCTACTATTTTAAGCAGCATTCCTGTCCTGTATTTGCTACATTTACATTCTGCCTTCCCTCTTATTAGCTTAAGGTAGCACAGAGGGCTTTTGTCTTTTTCCTGTCTACCTCACAGTAATCCTGTGAGGTAGGCCAGGCTAAGGAAGAATAACTGGCCCCTGGTCATCTAGCCAGTTTTCACAGGTGAGTGGAGACCTGAACCTGCATCTCCTGCATCCTCCATACTAGCCGTCTTGGACATTTGTTCTCATTAATTCAGGAAGACCCAGGCCAGTGGTTTGTCTTCTTTTGCAGAGGTCTGGTCACCCACATTGTTAGTTAGTTAGTTAGTTAGTTAGTTAGTTAGTTAGTTAGTTAGTTAGTTAGTTAGTTAGTTAGTTAGTTAGTTAGTTAGTTAGTTAGTTAGTTAGTTAGTTAGTTACAGTAGTAGATAGATAGATAGATAGATAGATAGATAGATAGATAGATAGATAGATAGATAGATAGATAGATAGATAGATAGATAGATAGATAGATAGATAGATAGATAGATAGATAGATAGATAGATAGATAGATAGATTAGCTAAGTCATATGCAGCTGTGTGACTATGTGTGGGTGTGTGACTTATACCTCCAGACTTAGTCTGACTTTGCTGGCTGGTGAGTAGGGTTGGGGGCTTAGGCAACAAGCAGCGTGTGTGCCATGTCATAGCCCATAGAGTGCACATAAATAGTGACATAATCAGGCCATGTGAGCCCTCAGGGGCCACTGTACTGTACTGGTGCGGCATCTATACATATATAAACGCTAAGTATGCTTTATAAGGTATGCAATATAGAGGCTGAGCATTTTTATATTAATTTGGGCTGTTACATTAGCAGTCTCTCCCACTTGTTCACCAATACTTAACCTTCAAGGTGTGCCATACTATTTTCCTACAAAGTGGAATCCAGTCTTAAATAACAGATGGTACATACTTAGTAAGATGATTGGTTGTGATGACTGCAAGCCACTGCTGGCATCCTAACGGTTCAGTCACTTCCACATAAGGCACAAGAACAGGGCAAAACATTATTTTTACAGTCTACAGATGAATATGCAAATTGGAACACAGTCAACCTCTGCTTTTTTGCACTTCTCTGAATGTTGATACCGTTGTCTGAACAAAAAGAAATGTGTACACTGAGGGAAAATGCATGCAAACATGAACAATGGACAGGTTTGCCCATCCTCATTTGTGTGTGACCAATATAAAATTTGGGGAGGGGAGAGATTTTTACCTAGTTCTTGCTATATGGACCTAACCCTTGTTCCTGGCATGAACAGGATGGATCCTTGCTGGTAATTAATGGAGTGGAATTTGGTTAATGCACTATGACCTTTCGCACTGGTGTGGGCAGAAAAAGACTACTGTTCTGAACTCCAGCTCCCAGTTCCCTTTGGCCAGCATTCTGGGCATTTTAAGTCAAAAAGTAATTTTTCCTTTAGTCCAAACAACCAAACAAAAAAATCTTGTATGTGACTCACAAGACATTTACACATAAGAATGGATGAACATGCAGGGAAACAGACACATATCCCTTCACATGCTTGAATAACTGCCTGTTGTATGTGTATGGTTCCATATGTAAGGAGCCAGCATGCTCCTTGTCCTACATACATAACTTATGCACCTCTCAAAAAACACTCAAGATTCCCAACAAATGTATGCAGACAAAATGGCTTTTCCAAGAGGGTGCTTTATATTGCATTTTAAAGGGAAGACTGTTGGATGTATTCTCAAAGGCTTTCACGGCTGGGATCCAATGGTTGTTCTAGGTTTTTCAGGCTGTTTGGCAATGTTCTGAAGATTTTTCTTCCTAACATTTTGCCAGTCTCTGTGGCCGGCATCTTCAGAGGATAGGAGTCAGAACTCTGTCTGTGCTCTGGTGCAGTTTGTGGGATAGTTGAATATTTATTATTATTATTATTATTATTATTATTATTATTATTATTATTATTATTATTATTATTATTATTATTATTATTATTATTATTATTATTATTATTATTATTATTATTATTTATTTATTTATTTATTTATTTATTTATTTATTTATTTATTTATTTATTTATTTATTTATTTATTTACTGGCCAGGTATGTAAACCATACCCGGAATTTAATATGGCTACCGGCCACACTTAAAAACAATACACACACGCACACACACACACCATAAACAGAAAAATTCACAAGACAATTAAGAACAAATTCTACAAATTCTACAAAAGCCAATTGCCTCAACTGAGATAAGCTTTTTGTACTTTTCAGGAGATTTTGCTGTGGATGCTGCATTTTGTGGTTCCAATATATACCTGGCCACAACTGCAAGGTATCTGGTATACTCCTGCAGTGGTAAGGGGGTCCCTTTTGTCCTTTGCTAACCGTAACATTTGTTGTATTTTTGTGGTGGGCCTGAATACTGTTTGTAGGTTGTGATTTTTGGAAGTTTCCCCACGCGGTCCGTGACCTAAGCCCAGGAACATTTCGAAAAACAGGCCCTGGCTTCAGCACCCTTCGCACCCACAGTCTGGTTCCGATATGTGGATGACATCTTCGCAGGAAGAATTTCTAAACTATCTCAATAGCATCCACCCAAATATACAATTCACCATGGAAAAAGAAATAGAGGGCCAACTCCCATTCTTAGATGTCATGGTCACACGCAAACCTGACCTCCTATTGGGGCACAAGGTCTACAGAAAACCCACCCACGCAGACCGGTACTTACACAAAAACTCCAACCACCACCCATGACAAAAAAGGAATAATCAAAACACTGGTAGACCGTGCAAATCGGAAATGTGATGCTCAGTTACTCAGCACCAAACTCAAACATCTGAATTGGGCCCTACAGGCAAATGGCTTTTCCAAGAATGAAATCACAAGAGCCATCAAACCAAGAAAACAACACCAAACTGAAGAGGAAAAACAGCCACCCACAAATAAAGTATTTCTGCCATACATCAAAGGGGTCACGGACCGCATGGGGAATCTTTTGAAAAAACACAACCTACATACAGTACTCAGGCCCACCACAAAAATAAAACAAATGTTACTGTCAGCAAAAGACAAAAGGGACCCCCTCACCACTGCAGGAGTATACCGGATACCTTGCAGTTGTGGCCAGGTATACCGTATTTTTCTATCTATAAGATGCTACTTTTCCTAAAATCATTACCCTAAAAATTAAGGGGCGTCTTTTACACAGAAGTAAGCTGAGATAGCTGAAGAGAGAACAAAATGGCACATACATTGCCTCTCTAAACAATCTTGCTTCAGCCACGAGGCTTAGTTTCCTACAGTCAGGAGACTTAGCTTCCTTCAATAATGAGCCTTATGGAACTGACGTCAGCTGATCCTGAACAAACCAACTGTTTTTTTCAGGTGGAGGTAGAGCCTGTAGGCTCAAGATTCAGCAGAGACATTCTGAGCTCAGAGACTGAATCCTCAAAGATAAGTTTTCTTAATTTGGGGGTTAGAAAATGGGGAGGGGAGACGTCACTTCCGCTCGGGGGGATGACCAGCTAGGAGCGAACCCTCCGTATTGCCTAGCAAGGTAAAAAGCTATTAAAATGCATTTCTTTCTTTAGAAGAATGTTTTTTTTATCATAAATCCTTGGAGAGAAGGATAAGGAAGGCATATCGCTGATTAAAAGCCTTAAGGACTATGTTTTTTTAAAGTTATGAACTACTTTCACTTTCATGGCCGATTAGCTACTGGCGTTTTCCAGCTGCCCTGCTCCTAACGAAAAGCCTGAAACAACAATAATTATTTTTAATTAGAACTCTCTATGTCAAGGAGGAGGGATAAAACTGCCAAAACCCCCTCAGATCGCAGTTTGGAAAGATTGACGACACAACCAACTGAAGACGATAGGATGGACGAGGTTACAAGGCTTATAAAAGATCTGTCTTGTAAAATGTCTGAAGGCTTTGACAAAACAGAGCAAAGATCTAAGTCCATCGAAAGAAGCATTACTAAGCTTCAAGACCAAATTTCAGGGGTGTCACAGGAGTTAAAGGACATGAAGAGCAAAATTAGGGACCTTGGTGATACAGTTCAAGGAAATAAAGAAGAAATTGTGTCCATGGCTCAGCAAATTTCTGAAACCAATAAAAAGCTCATTTTTATGGATGATAACCTCAGAAGGTCTAATATTAAAATAATGAACTTCCAAGTGCAACAGGGCCGAGATCTCAGAAAGGAGATAATGGCTTGGATAAACTCTATAATGGGCACGCAGCATCTGATTGAAACAGATATAGAAAAGGCATATTTCCTGGGAAATCCAAGTAGTCTCGGTATTAGACCAGTGGTTGTGAAGTTTTTGAATCATACAAAGAAAGATCAATTTTTAAAAGCAATCAAACAAAAACAAGACCAGCTGGTTTATAGGGACAGAAAAATTCAGATTTTCCAGGATTTTTGTAAAGAGACTGTGAAATGGCGAGGATCTATGCAGCCAGTTACAGCAATTCTGAGGAAAAATAACATCAGATATCAATGGGGCTACCCAATTTTTTTGAAAATCTGGAAAGACAAGATTTTGTTTAAAATCCACTCCTGCGAGCAAGGTTTACAACTGCTGAAAGATTGGAACATTTATGAAGGAGAAAGTCAGGAGTTGATTCCAACCACAAGCAAAGAACTAGAAGGCTGAACCAGAAGGAAGAAGATGGACCAGTTTTTTCTTATATTTTTTTATTATTTTATTTTATTCTATATATCTTTTATTTTTTTTCCTTTATCTTTCTCCTAACAAAATCTTTCTTATATATATGTATGTGTGTGCATATATATATATACATATATATGTTTCTCTCCTCCCCTCTTTCCCCTCTTCTAATTTTTGAGGTTCTTTTTTGTTGTTTTTTTTTTTAATTAGCTTTATAGAATAATACCATTTATTTTACTCTTGTTCTAATCATACTAAACACACTAAATTTAGATAGTAAAAGGGGTAACAAAATTAAAATTACTAAAAACTAAATATAAACTCTTTAAAGGATTCCAGTAAGGGGAAGGGGGGAAGGAGAAGGGTATTCTTATTCTTATTCTTATTTTGTTACTATTGTAGTATTAAACATTAAGTAGAAATGCAAAAGTTAAAGGAAAAGATCAGAGGCAAGGCTCCGGTCATGGTTCGGCCGGACGATGGTGGCGTCTCCCCCCCACCTTTTGCTCATGCCAGTGGTCATGGCATGGGACCATGGTGGAGAGGATACAAATGTATATGTTCACAAAATTGGTGAAGATCAATTATGGGGTGTTGTTTTGTCTGTTTTATGTTTTAGTTTATGTTTGGTAGGTTGGTGGGAGGTAAGGTTACACACGGGACCTATTGGAAAGAAAACTTTTGAACACATATGGGTAGAAAAATAAGACTTGCAACTTTAAACGTTAAAGGCCTCGGATCAACAGTGAAAAGAAGAAGAATAGAAGCATTGTTGAGGAAAAACAAGCTGGATATTGTCTTTCTACAAGAGACTCATCAATCAGAAAAAGGAGTCAATGAGTTAAAGATGAACAATATCGACATTTATGAAAAAAACTTTGGAACTTCTAAATCTAGGGGTGTAGCAATTATAATTTTCAAAAACTGCGAATTTAAAGTAGAAAAGGTAGTAAAAGATTGTAATGGTAGATTTATAATAATGCAAGGTAAAATGGGGTTGGAAGAATATACTTTGGTAAATATGTACACACCTAATAATAAACAAGGTGAATTTTATGATTTGGTTTTTAAAGAAATGGAAAAGGTAAAGAAAGGTTATGTTATTATGGCAGGAGATTTCAATATGGTTATGGATAAGATAAAAGACAAAACTGCATACAGTCGGAATGATATTTATCATAGAAACACAATATTAAGTAAAAAGATAAAAATAACCATTTGAAGGATATTTGGAGAGAAATGAAAGGTGATGAAAAAAGATATACTTATTTTTCAGTTGTGCACAATACTTACTCTAGAATAGATTATATATTTACATCTCAGGATTTAATTTCTAAGATTGTTGATACTGAAATAAACCCTATTAAAATAACAGATCATGCATTGATGTCAATAGAGATTGAAATAAAGAAAGATTATAAAGACTCCAAAAGATGGAGAATTGATAATAATATTCTGCAGCATCCAGAAATAATAGAAAAGATAAAGAAGGAATGGCTAGAATTATGGACAATAAATGAAACAGGAGGTGCTAACCCAGGCCTGTTGTGGGACACAATGAAAGCAATCACAAGAGGAATAACGATAAGAGAATCGTGTAAATTAAAAAAAATTAAGGAGGGACATGTGAAAAAACTAGAAGAAGATTTGAAAAACTTAGAAAATAGATTTTTTACAGAAAGAGATAGAAGAATATTAATAGAAATTCAGGCTAAGAGAAAGGAATTAGATAATATAGAAATAGAGAAAGTTCAAAGAGATCTAATGTATTTAAAGAGACATTTTTTTGAATTTAATAACAAAAACTCAAAATTGTTAGCTAAAATGTGTAAAAATAAAAGAGCAAAAAATTCAATAGGGATAATTAAAGATCAAACAGGTAAAAATTGTAATATAATGAAAGAAAAATTGAAGATTTTTCATGAATTTTTTCAGAAACTATACAAAGGAAATAACACAAAGAAAGAATGTATAGAAAAATATATAAACGATAATTTAAAAACTAAATTATCGGAAAATGATAAAAGAATATTAGAAGAAGAGATCAATGAACAAGAGATTGCTGAAGTCATAAATAAATTAAAAAATGGTAAAACACCAGGTCCTGACGGATTGGGTCCAGAATATTATAAACACTTTAGCACCATTTTGATACTTAAGCTAAAAATGATTTATAATAAGATAATGGAAGGAGAGACAATACCAGCTTCATGGAAACATTCATTAACGATTCTCATTCTAAAACCCAATAAGGATCAAACAGATCCAGGATCCTATAGACCTATATCTTTAATAAACCAAGATGCTAAGATTTTTACCGCTATATTGGCAAATAGATTAAATAGATTTATAGCAAATTATATTAAAGAAGACCAATGTGGTTTCATAAAGGGTAGACAAATGGACAATTTAACTAGACGAGTATTAAATATTATACATGAAATAGAAAAAGAAAAAATAAAAGCAATGATTTTATCATTGGATATATTTAAAGCCTTTGATTGTGTTGAATGGTCAACACTAAAACTTCTTATAAGAGGTTGGGGATTTGGTAAAAAGTTTAGAGGTGTTATAGATCAATTATACTTAGATAATACTTCAGAAATAATAGTTAACGATGGTATAACGGAAAAGATCTTTTTAGGCCGAGGTACTAGACAAGGCTGCCCACTTTCACCAATATTGTTTTGCATGATTATAGAATTATTAGCTAACGCAATAAGAAATGATAAATTAATTAAAGGAACAGGTAAAAATGAAATGATTAAAATTAATTTGTTTGCTGATGATTCCTTACTGACTATTAAAAATCCATTAGAGAGTATGGAAAACATTAAAAACCATTTAGAAAAATTTGGGGAAATAACAGGTTTAAGGATTAATTGGCAAAAATCACAAATGATGATGTTTAACTATAATATACAGGAGCAAGACATGTTTGTGAATAAATATAGCGTTAAAATGTGTAATCTTATCAAATATTTAGGTATAAACATAATTAGAACAACTCAAAAATTAAAAGAGAAAAATTTTAATAAATTAAAAAATGAAATTAAAGATAAATTGCAAGAGTACGCCAAATTGAAACTATCATGGTTTGGGAGAATCGCTTTAATTAAGATGAAAATATTACCGAAGATCACTTTTTTATTTAGGATGCTCCCAATACGATTAGAAGAAGAGGATTTTAAATATTGGCAGGGATTAATTAATGGATTTTGTAATCAAGGCAAAAAATCTAGAATAAATAAAAGATATTGGTATAAGGCTCAAAAAAAAGGAGGTTTAGGTATGCCCAATGTTAAAAATTATTATATAGCAAATCAATTAAGAGTTATTGGAGATATTATATTCAATAAAGAAAAATTAATTTGGTGGGAGATGGAATCTTCAGAAATAAATGGAAATGCTGAAGGATACTTGTTTAATATACTAAAGAGAAGTTCAATAAATCAGATTAAAAACCCCTTTTTAAGAAACCTGTTAAATATTTGGAATAAATATAAAGAGAAGTTTTGTCCCTTAACTTCACCATTAAAACTAGTGACTGAGACAGAAAACTTTCCTATAAATTTAAAGGATTTAGTAGAATTATTTAAGAATAAAAGGGTTGCAAGATTGAAGGACTGGATGGGTAACATGAGATCGAAGGAGTTGATTATGTCTAAACTGCAATCTAATAAACTATCATGGTATAATCTTATTCAGTTAGACACCTGGACAAAGGATTGGTTGAAAACTAATGGTAAATGTAGAGAACTTACTAAGTACGAACAATTTCTGTCATCACATGAAGATATGCAAGATACAATTTTGAAAGGAATAGTAAGTAAAATATATAATATAATTTTGGAACAAGAGGAAAAAGAATGGGGAATAGAAGGTTTAAAATTAATTTGGGAAAACGATTTAAAAACAGATATTAAAATAGAGGATTGGACAAAAATGTGGAGGATGAGAGTGTTAAGATTAATGTCAACAAGAATAAAGGAAAATTTTTTTAAAATCTGTCTAAGGTGGTATTTGACTCCTGTAAAATTGAATATAATAAATCCAACATACTCCAAAGCATGTTGGAAATGTGATGAGGAAATTGGTACGTATTCTCATATGTGGTGGGAATGTAAAGTGGTTAAGAAATTTTGGGAATTGATTTTTAAGGAAATGTGTGATATATTTGGTAAAGATATTGATTTTAATGCCAAAATTGCTTTATTGTCAATTTTTGATAATACAGATCTGGACCATCACTCGAAAGAATTAATCACTAATTTTATGACAGGTGCTAGAATATTAATAGCTAGATTTTGGAAAGACAAGAAGGATATTAAAATTGAAGACTGGTATTGTGAAGTATGGGACATTGCATTAAATGATAAATTGACTATGGAACTTAAAATAAAAAGAGGGGAAATAAGATGTAACAATTTCTATGATATTTGGGGTAAATTTGTGGAATTTGTGTTAGTGAAAGGAAGGGGGAAAGCCTCTAAAGAATACTCAATACAATTTTGGAGAGGTAATCTGTAAGAAAAAAATTATTATAGTAAATAGAGTCCCGTGGGTATGGGGTGCACATTAGAATTTAGTTTATAATAAGCACTATTACTTGTATTTTTTTGTATTTTTGTTATGTATGTGTTCTTTTGTGTATTTTTTGTATAAAATAAAAATTATTAAAAAAAAAAAAAGAAAATGGGGAGGGGCGTCTTATAAATGGGGTGTATTATAAATGGAAAAATGCAGAATATTGGAACCACAAAACACAGCATCCACACCAGAATCAAAGAACATGAGAGACACTGCAAACTAAAACAACCAGAAAAATTGGCAGTAGATGAACATGCCCTGAAACAAGCTAAATATGAAATTCTATTTCAAAACACAGAAGTTCTGGACAATACCAGCAATCATTATGTTAGACTGCACAGGGAAGCCAGTGAAATCCACAAACACCAGCAGAACTTCAAGAACAAAAAAGAGTCTAAAACTCAACAAAGCCTGGCCCTGAGCACTGAAAAATACAGCCTGCAAAAGGCTCTACCCAGCCACAAGGACCAGTGATCACTGCACACAAAAGACCAGCTAACAACATCCATCAATCACAGTGACATATCATCTCTCCCCCTTATCACAACAATACACCCACAACAAAAACATGCTGATCACCATAACCACCCAATCTCTTGAAAAGGACAAAAAAACTGGTCCCACAGCTATAAATACTCAACTATCCCACAAACTGCATCAGAGCACAGAGTTCTGACTCCTGTCCTCTGAAGATGCCAGCCACAGAGACTGGTGAAACATTAGGAAGAAAACCTTCAGAACACGGCCAAGCAGCCTGAAAAACCTACAACAACCATTGGAAGACTGTTGGGCTTGAGAAACTCCCAGAGACTGAATAGAAACCAACTCATTCCCATTTTCTCTTTGTATTTCAAAAATATGCCTCCATGGGAGAGATTTCACCATGAAACATTTGCGTCAAACAGTGTGGAAAAAGAATTACTTTGCTCATTTCAAGGGAAGGATAATTCTCTGAGTTTGCCATCTTCTGTTGCCAAGAATCCTCTGTTGAGGAAAGCTGATTGACTGTTGTTCTTAAACTTCACCAGCTTTAAAGTTCTGTTTATGACTTTTCCTGTCACCCCTGATATATTAAAGTTTCATTACAGGAAACAAAATCTACTGATTCATAGCAGTTTGTAGAATTATGATTGGGGTGTTCAAATCCAGGAACAAGAGAAATGTTCAAGCTGTACAAAAGCATATTGCTTTCCAAAGAAATATTAATAATACATTTGTTGCTGCTAAGATCTGCAATACCTTTGGAGGGAAGGGATATGGTTGCAATAAGGTTGCAAGGAAGACTGATTTAAAAAATGCCCCTGCTAATTCTTCATCCTGTAACTGTAAATGTCTGAAGTTATTTGACAGGTCCAAAACACAATGATGATCACACAATCATGTTAGCTGCTGAAATATTATCTTCATACAAACAGAGATGGATAAACCTTTCAGTATCAATTTTATTGCATTTTCCTTCCTCTTCCGTTCCTATTCCATCCTTGATTTGTGCCAAGTTGTGAGACTTTCGTTTTTCTTTTTTGCAAGTGAATTTATGCATTTGGTTTTCACACAATAAAACTGTGCACATTTTTGAATCTATACATTTTATATTTATTTTCCCCACTAACTTGTGTACCTTTCTACAGTATGCATTTTCAGCTCTTCAATTTTTTTAAAAAAAATGTATACATGATTTTGTGCGTATTTTATTTCTCCGAATTTCATAGCAAGCCAGTTGCTTCTGAGACAAAATGTGGTCTGCCTTGTAAGAAATCTTTGGAACTGTGAAATAATTACTTCATCAAGAACCTCTAAATAAACAAAACTCTTTTCCAGCCCTACACACAGCTTATTACCTTGGTGTTATTAGAGACATGAAACCATGGTCAAGGCACCTTATTGACTGGATGCAATTATGTTGGTGCAGGTACACCTGTGGAAGGGTGATGATGACACAAGAAGAAGGAGTTTTTTTTTTTTTTTGATAATGAAAGACTTCCCTCTTCTTTTCTACAGGTTTTCTGATTTGCAGATAATCCCTTTTGTGGCATGGAACCCATGCAAGCTGTGGGACAGGAGGAGGAAATCTATCATCACTAAAAAAAACCTCCTTCTACCAGTAACAAAACCTGGTGGTGGTGGGTTTTTGTTGCTGTTTGTTTTTGTAGTGAAAGTTTTCCTTCTCTCATTCCATGGCTCCCATGGCTTTCATTCATTTAAAGCAGAGGTCATCAACCCCCGGTCTGCAGCCCGATGCCGGTCCTTGGCATGAGTCAGACCGGGCCACAAAGACAGACCTCCCTCCCCCTCCCCCTGCATGCACTCCCCTCCCCACAGCTGCTTTGCACACACATGCACATGCCAGCACCGGTGTGAGCACTCCCTCACCCCTTCACACATGTCCCTGCGCTCGCAAAGCAGCTGTGGGGAGTGCATGCAGGGGGAGGGGGCGGGAGGTCTGTCTTTGTGGCTCTGCAGTGGCGGCAGTGGCGGGGGTGACCCAGAGCGGAGAGGCTGAGCATGGCCGCGTGCTCTGGCTGCTCGCCTCTCGGTGGGCTCCAACGAGGCCGGGGTCAGCACTCCTCATTGCCCTCAGCAGGCAGATACCGCTGCTGTTGCCTCCATCTCCAGAACTGGGACCAGCGGCTGCTCACCAGGGCGTCTGCGTCAGTCCTTGGCGCTCCTCCCCACCCTCCACCATTTGAATTTCCCACCACGGAGGGCGGCAAGGAGCCCCACCCCAGCCTCATTTGGAGCCCGGGAGGTGAGTGGCTGGAGGGAGCACCCTGGCCATGTTCAGATGCCCAGGCTGCTGGCGCTGGCACACACTCCTTCACCCCTTCAAGCATGCGCCTGTGCACAGGGCTGGGGCGGGCGTACAGGTGGGCAGGAGCTTCTGCGCATGCGTGAAGTGGCGTTATGACAAGAACTTTGCCAGATTCAATGGACAACCATTCCTTAGTGCAAATGGTGTATGGTTCCCAACCTGAGGCTGATAATACCCCAAGCCAACATATTCTTTCTGCCTCCTTACTGACATAAATGCTTCCTTGCCTGTGTTTCTCTCTATATATGAATTTTGCTCCAACTATGGTTGTCACATCTGGTTTCATCCACTTGTGTTCTGCCTTATGAGCCACCAACCAAAACAGATGCAAAGTGCCACTGGGCAGATCAGGTCCAGCATCCTCTTTAACACAACAGCCAACCAGATCACCCTAGTGGGAAGCATGCAAATGGGACAAAAGAGTAAGAAGGGAAGTCACTCAGATACCAAGTGTTGGTATTCAGAAGTCTATGGTAATATACAGCTGTCGTGATTAGTACAGTAGTTGAATTTCCCACTGCAGAGGGTGGCAGGAAACCCCGCCCCCAGCCTCGTTGGAGCCCGGGAGGCGAGCGGCTGGAAGGAGCACCCTGGCCATGCTTAGAGTCCCAGGCTGCTGGTGCTGGCACATGCTCCCGCACCCCTTCAAGCATGCGACTGTGCACAGGGGTGGGCAGGCACTCCTGTGCATGCGCAAAGCGGTGGGGGAGCATGCATGCCTCTGGCGTGCGTTGCCCCACCGCTTCGCACATGGGTCCGAAGGCACGAGCACGAGGGGCCACCCCGCTCCGTCAGAGGCTCAGCCGATCTGTGGTAAGAAAAAGGTTGATGAACTCTGATTTAAAGGAATTATTTGCAAATCAGAAAAGTTGCAGGAGAAAAGGGAAGTCTTTCACTTCCAAAAATGTTCTCCTCCTGATGACGTCATCACCCTGCGGGAACCATTGAATTATACTGTATTTAGACAGCTGATATCTTATCTTCCACTTTGAGTAAATGTTCAAAGAGGCCTACAAAATGAAAGAAAAATTTATGTGTTTGAAATATAAATTTGATATACAAAATAAAATGACAATTTAATTCTTTTTCAGTGGCATAAACCCAACATAAAATGAGAATACAAGGAAAATTATTGAGACCCCCATGAAAAACAAATACTATTCAGGAAAAAACACAAGCCAATATATCATTTTGACCTGGCATTTAATGTTTAACAGAATTGCCATTTGACAAGCATTATTGCAGGGAGGTGCACCACTAACATAAGCCTTGTCCCCAGTAGCCAATAACCTAACACTGAATGTTGATGCATTCTTCTCAATGTTATAGCGGAAAATTTAGAAGTGAAGCTGCTTATCATGACAGCTCCTATAATCCAGCTCCTATGGGAACTAATGCTTCAACATACGAACAGCGCCTCTAGATAAGAACGAAAAACAGCCGGAATGGATTAAATGGTTTTCAGTGCATTCCTACGGGAAATGGTGATTCGACTTACAAAAATTTCGAGTTGTGGCCACTGTTCCAATACGGATTAATTTAATAAATTGAGGCACCACTGTAATTTATAATCTAAATTAGGCAGTTCTAGCAAGTGGCACTTAATGTTTTCTTTGGGACACAATACAAAGCGACCTCCAGGAAGTGTACTCATGATATGGAGGAAGGATCCCTACCAGGAAGCCAAATGAGCTGTAGGTATGTGGGCCTGCTGACATTGGTTAAAACAGGAATTTTGATCCTGAAAGTAAAAAGAAGTAATTTTTCATTTTACAAAGAGTGAGGCTAGCCATTGGCTGCTGATTTCCAAGAGTTTGATGTGCGGCCAACAGGAAATTCTAAATTAATATTCATATATTTTCCCCTTGTGGTACTAGTGGGATATCAAAAAAGGCCATAAAGATTCGCTCCATCATCATACTATCTCAGATTTTGAAACTTTGAGTCTGGAATTAATGAGAAAAATAAGCCACAGTCCTAGAACATGCCACAGGAATCCTACCATGGCTGTGGATCAGCGGTTATATATGCCTCCAGCAATGGGAAGGTCTGATTTCTATCTTCCTGAATCTTCAGTCGCTACAGAGCACTCTGACAGTCATCCTTTCAGAAACTGCAGAATGCACAGCAGAAGTGGAAGTTCCTGTAGGGAACTCAACTTCAAATATTTTTTCCTCCCAAAGCATAAAGCATAGGAACTCAGAAGCACCAGGGAACACCTGATAAATTGACTTCAAGAGGGTTCAGAAGATTTAAAAGAGACTTGTAACTTTTCTCAAAATCATCACAATTCCATGTGGTTTAGTGCAGACCTACAGCTTCCGATATTCTATGAGTTCTTCCTGAAAGTACAAATAGGATGTAACATGATGCCTTCAAGGAGTGTGTGCATTTTCAACTTCTCCCACATATTTTTGCAATGATTCATAGCTCCAAATGTCTCTGATATAGTGCTGTTTAGTCCTATATCCTTCCAGCTTGAGAAGTGTAGCTGAACACCTCATAGCAGCATAGGAGACTCCCAGGTTGAAAGTAGCAGTGAGGTTCAACTCTATAAAACCAGCAGTCCCCAATATTTTGGGACCGCAGATTGGCTGATCCTCTGAGGAAGGCAGGGCAAACCCCCCATACTCATGCGGGTGCACACTGTCCGGTGCATGCGCGAAGCAGTGGGGGAGCACACGCCCACCCGGCAGCACCGGCATGAGCGCTTCCCCACCCTTTCACACATGCACAGGAGTGCCTGCCTGCGCACCTGCCCACCCCCTCACGCAGGCACTCGGGGTGCATGCGTGAAGGGGTGGGGGAGCGCACACGCCAGTGCTGGCACACATGCACGTGCACAAAACAGCTGTGGGGAGGGGAATGTATGCGGTGGGAGATCCGTCCCCGGCCCGGCCCGGCCCGGCCCAGGCCAAGGACCAGTGGTTGACGACCTCTGTATTAAACCATCATTTAAAGGCTGTCACAGCAGATTATTATGACGTTCCATTGATTCACTTGCAGGGCAGGCTTTAAATTACATATACAGTGGTGCCTTGCATAGCGAGGTTAATCCGTTCCGGATTAACCCTCGCTATGTGAAAATATCGCTGAACGGATCAACTCACCGTTCAGCGATGTTTTCCTATGGCCGGCAGCCATTTTCGCGCCCTCCCCTCGCTTACCAAGGGCGCGAAAATGCTGCGCGCGGCCATTTCGGGGCTTCCGGCGGCCATTTTGGAGCCGCCGGACAGCTGACCCGCAGATCACAAAGTGAAGGTTGGTAAGCAAAACGCTTACCGACCTTCGCTATGCAAGTTTCGCCCATTGGGGCAATCGCTTTGCAATCGCAGTTGCGATCGAAAAAAAACCCTCGCTATGCGGATTCATCGTTCTACGGTGCGCTCGTTAAGCGAGGCACCACTGTATTTGGAGCTGGAACCCCTCCCCCAACCAAATATATTCATAAGAAAGACTGGGATACCAATTAACTATAGATTTAGAGGATAGCTGGTTTGCATTTGGCTTTGACAAGAACTTACCAAAGTTTAAAGATGTTTCTATAAATTTGCGGGAAATATCAGAGACAGTAAAAACACTTGAATGTGGGAAGAGCAAAACTGGTAGATTTGGCCATTCCTACTCTACAAATTACATACAACAGCACACTATGCTGTTATTAATTGATTTAATATTTCAATAATCCAATCATTCTAGCTTTAATATTGTGCGTTCATGATGTAAGTTGCCTTGTCAGCGTAGAATTATTTTAAACAAACAAACTAACTAACAATAGGTTGAATTATTTTACTAGATTATTATTTTGAATTATGGAATATTGAGGGCAGTATTAATTAGGCATGACTAACTGGAAGAAGAAAATTATGGATGAAATCATGTTGCTTTGTGTAATAAATCACATTATAGAAGACCCCTTAAATTAGTGAGGATCTGGTGAGACTAGGGTTGCCAGACGTCAGGCAAAAGGAGGACATGTCCTCCTTTTTAGCCTAATGTTCTCTGTCCGACAGGTAAAGATAAAAACCTTTAAAATGTCAGGCTTTTGCATATTTTACTTTATAATTTTGGATGGGAGGGGGACAGGTGGAAGCCCCCCTCCCCTGGTCTTTCCCCTACCCCACCCGCCCGCCTGTTGTTACCTGCCGCCGGTGCCGGAGTGCAGCCCTCGCCCCCTCCTGCAGCTGCTGCAGCTGCTTGGTGATCCGCCATGCCCGCCCAGCCCACATTGAGCTCAGAAAGGCAGCACAAGCACAGCACCGCCTGCCGAGCCAGGCAGGGGCAAGTAGCGCCCAAGTGCATCAAGGGGAAGGCGAGCGCCCGGACTGTGTATGTTCAAAGTCCCTTTCGGGGACTCCAACTCCCACATTCCCTGGCCTTGAACTTATAACCCTCGAGGGAGGGGCGGCTGCCTCATTCAGTTTTGCCCGGCGCCACTTTCCCCCTGCCTGCGCTGGAGCCTTGTTTGGGCATCCAGATTAGCAAGGTTGCCTCTGAGTCTGCACAGAGTGCGAGCATCTGGGGGATCCCACAGCCGGGCTGAGGTGGGTTCGGGTACAATTGGCTGTTTAAATAATGTTTTTTGGTATTTTGAAAAAAGCCTCCATTGAATTTATTTTTATTTTTTAACATGACTGTTTATTGGTCAGTTTACTAAGAGACATTTATTGGCAGCTTGTAGTGTTCACCCTTATTATGTTAAGTAGTCATGCATATTCATGTTGCAGGCTAATGTTGCTGAGAGGCGGAGCCGAGACATATAATAATGAGGTGGAGTCAGAGTGAGTCAGTCAGAGTGAGTTAGAGTGAGAGATCAGAGTGGAGAGATAGAGTGCGGTATTTGGAAGATCTGAGGTGTGATTAGAGTGAGGAGTGAATAAGAACTGATATAACCAATAGAAGGTTGAGATTGATGATAACCTGCAGAAGTTACCTATGATTAATAATCAAACATCTGTAACCAATAAACAAGTTTTATTTAAAAGACAGTGAAGTTTGGACCTTCAACTTCATCCTTCCATAATTAATGTTGATTTAGTGATCAACTGGTGGCAGTGGGTAAAAAGGAGTATTAGTTTGCCTTCGTGTGCTCTGTGTTTGGGGAATCAGGCAGGGGCACGAGGGGTGAACACCACACAGCTATTGTAACAAAATAGTATTGATTGTGGGTTTAATCCAGAACGATTCAAATGAAACATTCAATACGTCTTCCTCTGTCCTTTTTTTTTTGTCTTTCTATGTCCTCCTTTTGGTACCTATGTTTCTGGCAACCTTAGGTGAGACCATACATTCCACTGATTCAAGTGAGACTAATCTAGTTGTGACTTATTTTAATGTAGTAAGTTCAACTAGAATAGGCCCATTTGAATTCATGGAACTTACAGAGCAGTTGACTCACGAAACCCCCAGTGATTCAATATGGGCCTACAATAGTGTGACGTACTATGTGAGACAACAGGATTTCAGCCAATGTGGGACAGCAACACTAATTGCAGTAGATTTGAATATTGCAGGATGACAGAAAGCATCCTTTTATTTGTCTCTGACTAGGCACAACATGAAAATCATTCCAAGGCTGGTCCGACTCATTAAACTATGTGAAGTAGCTGCCAGATGGTAGATGCCAAGAAGAACCCCCAGTCCTTTCCCTGTTTCATTTCCAGAGTGGTTTGTGGAAGTAATTTCACTCTCATTATGCCATTATGTAGAAAGCTGCTCTAATTCCTCTGTATGTGTTCCAATGTGCCTGCATTATACAGATGCTTCATACAGTTGCTTATACATGATAAACCAACGGGCCATAGACGTCAGTGACTAAGAGCATATTTATAGGAAGTACTTAAATTCAGCCTTGCATTTTTCCAGTATCCATTGTGGCAGTGCATTCACTTTAAAAACAACTCTTTTTCTCCTCCTGTTCTGACGTCATTATGTTCACACATGCAGAAGGACAGAAGTTCAAAGACACCCTTAGCTTCATGTATGAAAATGCCCTTTGGCTATTGTTTATGCAAATCTTAAATCAGACAATGAATTTGCACTTATATTTCTGGCAGAAGATGAATTCATTGTACCACTTTGGTTTCTAGAAAAAAGAAGCCACAGCTGTTATGGTAAAAGTAGGTGCATGGAGAATATGAATTATAGAAAGCTACTGTTTCTCATTAATCTTGAAAGGGCTTTGCTTTGGCTCTTTATCAATGTGTCAGAATGTGCATAAAAGTGAAGACGCCTCCTGTCAAGATAACTATCAAAGTATGCTGAGACACTGTGGGCAAATGCACGGGATTTTCCCGGCTGCTGACAGAATGAGACAATGCCTTCCTGTAAGAGTAGATCGGCTTTTAATCTGAAATTCACCAACAGGGTTTTAAAACATGATCTATAAATCTAGTCTCAGCATTAATAGCCTACATCTGTGTATATTTTGCCAAGGCTGCAAGAACTGTGAGAGCACTTTGGAAATATCTGTGATTTCTGGAAAATGTAGAATACAAATTCACAACCATTAAAATCACTTAGTATATGGGAGGAGTAGGTGGGACAAGGGGTCACATTGGAGTATCCATCCTGCCCCGTGTCCATGACCGATGCACAACATACCAAATGTACATAGGAATGTCTTTTAACCCTTTTTTCATCACAGCATGCTTGTCACTGCATAGCATATTATATATTACTTTTGATGGTTTTAATGCAATCCAGAGCCAGGGAACGAACTAACTAACTAACGAACGAACTAACTAACTAACAATCTGTGCAATATTTTGTGTGTGCTTTTTAAAAATCCATCCAACACTAAAGTTACAATGCATTCTGTAGGAATGAAATAATGCAAATTCAACGCTGGGTTGACTATTACATCTAGCATGGATATAGCAGGCATCAGCCAAATTAAGCCTTTAATGCTTCTAAATATGAAATAGCTCCTTTGCACAGATAGCTGGGATTATTCTTGCTTTCAGGATTGAATATCCTCTGCAAGTCAAGATTTCAGAACAGCTCCTTCAATCAATAGGACAGTTACTGAAAATAAATGAGCCAGCACTGTAATGTTTTTATGTATATCTGGCTTGTGAGTACATTTGAGATACTGTGCATTGTTGTGGGTGATCTCTCTCTCTCAATAAAAATAATAAATAAATAAATAAAAATCACTCCTATGTCTCTTTGGTTGAGAGAAATTTATAATTCTTGTGAAAACAAATCCTGGAAGGTGAGATCTGTTTATTCCATCTGCTGTGCTTTAAACGTGAATCTGCCCTGAGGATGCAACATTCCATATGAAAAAGCTCCTTTGGAAGTACCATAACTAGTTCCAAATGAAGCTGTAAAATATAGGTTATATCATTTGGCAACTGGCAGCTCAGAGAAAACAGGATGTCCCTCCTCTGTCCAGAAAAAGTAGCTTGTTGTTGACCCTCTTCGCTGGAACTTGTTGCAGTTGCTATTTTGGTGTCAGAATCAATCTCAGCAAGTTATTAAACCTGTTGTTACAGTTCTATAGCAGAAATCCAGCCAGCTTTTTAGATTTCTAAGACAATGTCCTATAATCCTGAGCACACATGCACATTTATAAAACTAACTGACAGTGGTGAGATTAGCACATATGTAATTGGGGACATGTCCAAATTAATCAACATACTGCATTTCTAATGAATGTTTTACTTCAGTACACTGTTTTGCTCCCATTCTAGGTTAAGGATTTTTTGTCTCTAAATATACCTCCCAGGGACACACCCTTGAATTCATTTAAAATAACTGAATAAATCTGATCATCAGATTGAACTACATGAGATACCTTTACTGAGGCCAACATTTGAGGTTTCACATAAAGCTTACTTTCACATTGAAAGTCATTACTAATTAGTCCTCCTACTTCCATTGAGAAATGCGATTGAATGAATTTTAGCTGGAATTCTTTTATCAGGCAGTAAATTCAAACTCAGGTAGACTTAGTTCTGAGTAGACATGCCTCAAACTGGATTTATTTCCCACTGTTAGTTTGGATCTACCTCATGTTGCCGAGGAAGCCAGTCATCTTACTTAACTGACAGAAGGCTTCATTTCACAGTCACTTCAGTGTCCTGATGCCTCGGACTTTTCGCTACAATATATTCAGTTTCAGGAGATGCTCTTGGAGAAACAAAACACAATAAACATTTCTGCTGAATCACTGTCATTTATGCTTAATTCAATATATTGGGTTTTCTTTTCTTTTTCCTTTCTTTTCTTTTTAAACCCCTCTTTTGAAAGTTAGCCAAATATTTATCATAATGGAAGGAGCAAACGTGATCCATAATGCGTGCCTAGTAGCAAATGGACACAAACTGTAGACTTCTGTTCACATAAATTCCCTCATGGTTTCATGATACTAATCAAAGACATCCACCTGATTCCTCCCCCTACCACCCCAGTCCTGCCTTCTTTTATATGACTACAGAATAGTATTTAGACTGCTTAAAAATACTGCTATGTTGGTATTGGAGATGTTTTGAAGATCACCAGGCTCTCTGTTCACCAGGTATCTCCACCTGCCTGCTGCAGGTTGAAAAGATGATGATGCGGCATGAGGTCCAGCAGTTCAGTTGCTTCTGATGGCTAATGAACAGTGTTGTTGGCTACCCAGAGCTAGGTACATTGGCTGTACATTTGTAGGGACTGAATATCTGCCTGGTCCTCTACTGACATCTTCCTTCCTTCTTTCCTTCCTTCCTTCAATACGCTGCCTTTCTACCCAAACCATATCCATGGTGGCTTAGTTAAAAGCAACAGTGAGATACAGTAAGTATGGAAGGGCAGAGACCTTATTTTAAAATCCTTTTTTTCTTCTGTTGAGAACTGCATTCTCTTGGGAGCAATCCATCTTGAATTGATGCATCAGCTTCTGCCACCCAAAGTTACACAAACAGGATTTTGTCTACTGGGGCTATGCTTCATTCATTAAAAAGAAAAAAAAAATCTGGAGTATCAAACTGTTAGTTACTTGCAGTTGTAGACCCTAACCATGTTAGGTAGATTTACACAAACATTAAGAGTTGATTCTGGGACAGAGATCAGGGTCTGTCAATTGAGATGACTATTTTATACTCATAAGGTATTTCAGAAAGCTGGGTTATTAATATACAGTATGCATTGCACTAAAATGTCTTGATCTCTGTTTAGATCCTTAGAGATACATACAACCTTGTTTATGAAGCCAATTTCTGCTATTCGCTCTTGAGAGCCCTCTCAACAACTGAGAATGAGTGGCTACAGGCCAATCTTTTCCTTATTGTTATTCCTTCCTCCTTAAGACTAATTTTATTTATTTATTTATTTATTTACAATATTTTTAGCCGCACCATTGCCAGTGGTGCTTAGAGAAGGAAAGATGAGCAGTTTAATGTGCCCTTTGTTGCAGCAAAATATTAGAAAGGGATCCATTTATAATATTAATAAAGGCTAACAAATGGATCATTCACTGTTTTGTCCTCGAGACTTCATTTTTTCAAAATAAAAATTCATGAACCAGGGGAATAAGCTTTGATTTATTAACAAAAAACTGATTCCATTAGTCCTCATGATCCTTTGTTCTTTTTCAGTGGCTCGCTCCAGGTTCTAGAGCTCCCTACCAAGGAATTCTAGGCTCCCTCATATCTCTTTGCTACCAAAGACTTTTTCATTTGGACAAATTGTCCAGCTGCTGAGGAACGTGTTTTGTTTTGTTTTACTGGAAGGGTGCTAGATGCTTTTTACTGATGTCTTTTAATCTATGTTTTTCATTACATTTTGCTTGAATATTTGAATTTGTTTTGTATTGAAATTGCATTTTTAATTTATTCTTACTGTAAATTTCCCTGAGTCCCATTTTTGGGAGAACGGTTGGGTACAAATCCAAAACACAGGAACAGTTATTTTCTGAATAATTTACTGAATTGCACAGTCGTTTGTAAATCTTTCACTAAATGTTTCTTTGCAGGTGAAGTTAATCTTAGTCCCATGATGTAAGACCTCTTTATAATAATAATAATCCTAGAACTGCAGAGCTGAAAGGAACCCTGTGAGATGCTGTTTGAATAAATAATGTATAAATAATTATTTATTTAAATTACTATTTATTTATACATATATACTGCTTAATATAATAATGTATTTGTATGGTTGAAGTAAAAGATACTATAAAGAGACGGCTAAAATACAAATACCATGCCCCATAACACTGCACGGTTCAAAAACAAAATTTTTAAGGAAAAGTAATTTAATTCTTTAGTATTAACCTTGTATTTATAGAAGAACTTCTGAAAACTAGTTCTTTCATAGTTGAGGAGGATACCATGGTCAATCTAATGTCACTGAGAAGGTATAACAGGATCACATTTCCCTGTACCTTTGTTGAACAAGATTATCCATTAGGGCAATCAAGGCTGATTCTGCTCCAAATCTGGCCCAGAAACCAGACTTGAAAGGTTCAAGATTTTTCCAAGAATGTCTGCTATTCTACTGCCACCACTAGGTCAATAGTTACTATTAAGGAGGGGATATTGTGACTGGGCAATAGTTGGTATAAATCTCTGGATCCAGAGGGCCCCCCCACATACCCTGTTTAATTATTTCCTGTTTCAAAGACATGGAGGCTCTCCATTACAAAGGTAAGGGTAAAGGTTCCACTTGACAATTTTTGTCCAGTTGCGTTCGACTCTAGGGGGCGGTGCTCATCCCCGTTTCCAAGCCATAGAGCCAGCGTTTTTGTCCAAAGACAATCTTTCGTAGTCACATGGCCAGTGCGACTTAGACAGGAAACGCTGTTACCTTCCCACCGAGGTGGTCCCTATTTATCTACTCACATTTGCATGCTTTCGAACCGCTAGGTTGGCGGGAGCTGGGACAAGCGACAGGCACTCACTCCGTCACGTGGATTTGATCTTACGACTGCTGATCTTCTGACCCTGCAGCACAGGCTCCTGCGGTTTAGCCTGCAGCGCCACCACATCCCTCTCCATTACATAAAGATGTGTTAATCACTTCCCTTATTCTTCTAGTTGGCTTGCTACCAATGGCGCAAAGAAGCAATGATGGGCAAGAACTCAGCTTGTGATAATCATAGGGATGCAAGTGTTTTGTCCATATCGCAAAACTTTAGAACCTGAAACCACTCCCATAAAAACTAGCTTCACAATGTGATTCTGAGACATCTAAAAAGACACTGTATCCACAATGGAGTTCAGCTTGGCACAGAAAGTGATTTTGTCCTCAAAATGTTTTGCTGATGAACAGACAGAATCTATAACACTAGATTCACTCCAATCACTCTTGAATTAACATCAACGTTTGAGATTCCGAAAGAAGGGTTATGATATTTTGACAGTTTTACTGGCTCAAACTTCATTAAGTTACAATTTGGCAATGGATTTAATAGTAACACTTATTTGTATTATTAAAAATCCGCTATTTCATAAATTGTTGGAAATTAATCTCATGAACTAACAAGAAATCCTTTTTTTCTAATATAACATTTAGCTCAAACCTTCTCTTTTTCAACTGATATCAGTCATGATCAACATCAGCAGGCTGCATTAGGGCCATTGTAGTATTCACTTTTCAACCCATCATTATAAAAAGTTAAGCATCAGTGCTGAAGCCTTCCTGTTTTCTTTTCCCCTTCCCAGTCACTTTCTTTTGTGCCACACCAATTCAACTGAACTAATCAACAGCAAACAATTGCCCCCAACTGACAAAAGAGAAGGGTAGAACACTCAGCAGAGAGACAGGGCTCTCTTTGAATTTCAAAAGCTAGAAGGAAAGATTGGTTAGTACTTGATAGACAGACAATCAGCCCAGCCCAGAAAAGTCCCTCCCAGTCACTCAAACTACAGACAGCATGCAAGGTTGTACATAAAACTCCAACATCTTTTACTTGGACTCTTGCCAATAAAATCACAATTGTTGTTCTGGGTTTTTCGGGCTCTTTGGCCGTGTTCTGAAGGTTGTTCTTCCTGATGTTTTGCCAGTCTCTGTGGCCGGCATCTTCAGAGGAGAGGTTGCTGTCCTCTGAAGATGCCGACCACAGAGACTGGCGAAACGTCAGGAAGAACAACCTTCAGAACACGGCCAAAGAGCCCGAAAAACCCAGAATAACCATTAGATCCCGGCCGTGAAAGCCTTCGCAAATATATTAAAATCACAATTATACGTTTTATCATGAAATACCATCAGAGATAGGAAGTTCAATAGATGCATATCTTTTTTTTCCTAGTGAACAAATGAACAGTGAAACCAAGTTGCTTTGAGTGCATACTTACTAAGAAGTTGGCAATAGAGGACCCGTAAGCTTCTCTTCATGGTATCATCTGCTCTTGGTTGTCCTGCAGTTTATTCATGATTCTCTCTAAAATGAAGGGGGGAAAGTTATTCATAAAGAATTTTCAAAAAGAAGCTGATGTATATTATATGCACATTACTAGTTCATTGGCCTCTCTGGCCATATAATCAGAAGTAAGAAAAGAGAAATGTAATCACATATTGCCAAATGCTAGATTTGTGATCCTTCTGTGTCAGTGGCCAGGATGCCAGCGATAACTTCATAGAAGGACAGGATTTGTGAAGCAAACTGATCTGTGATTTCTAGACTAAAGTGTCTATTTTTGTTGCTGACTATCTTTAATGTAGGCTAGGAAGTCCACTTATCCACGTTGGAACTTGGAAATGTTGGTTTTTGGACAACAATCCTCAGAAGCCCAACTGCATCAGCTGGGAGACACTGGAATTAGTAGTCCAAGAGCTAAAGCTATGTGAGTCTCTGTGGCGTCCGCCCAGGTCATGAATATTCATATGCTATCCAACCAATGGAAGTGCTGAAGGGGCGGAGTCACAAGATATAGGAGACTCAGCAGCAGCAGGAGGAGTTTTAAACTGTGAAATTGAGAGTTGAGAGAGTTTGGGGAGTTTGGGCGGGAGAGTGGTGGTTGAGAGTGGATAAAAGGGGATGTCTGTTTAAGAGTTAACAACATTGCTTGTCCTGTCAACATCTGTAATAATAAAGAATTTCTATTTGGTTCTTTTAAAATGATATATGGCCTGGACATCTATAATAATAGATAATGCTGATGTACTCAACTGGTGGCAGCTGAAAGACACGTAGTGTGAGCTCTTTGGTGAAACAATCAGGGGCCATGTGGAATCGTGACAGTCTCAACTAAAGGACATGACCTGAAATGAAAAAGACTTCTGACTCACAGGAAACATATATTCCATTGATTTCAATGCACTAATTTAGTTGGGATTAACATTAGATTTAACTCCATGAAGAGCATTTTTCCAAGATCTGATCCAAATTTAAAATACACACACACACACACACACACACACACACATGCACGCACGCACACGCACACACACACACACACACACACACACACACACGTGTGCTGGTTTTTTTAAAATTGCTATTAAACTTTTAACATAATATATAACAGAAAGATTTTTTAAAGGCTAAGTTGCTCATAATATTAGTTAATCAAATGGATGGACTTGAAAAAGATGCAGGCTGTCTGAAAGGTGCATTTGCTCATAAGTCTATGGATGTGTGTCCAACTATATTGGCCATTTAACTGCAGTTCGTGTCAGGGTAGGCACAGATAAAATCAAATTAAAAACCATCATTACATAAAGCTATGCACTGGGAAACCCAATATTTTTCAGTGAGGAATTGTCTCTTTTTGTTCAGCCAGCCATCTCCTAGTGATCTGAAGCCACATTTTTGAGCTGTCCCAGAAGGCACATAAAGGTAAATAACCAAGGTTATTGGTGAGTCTCACATTTAGATCTGTTCCTGCAAAATACTGAGATCAAGATCCAGATTATGATTAAATAATGTACATGAATGAACATGCTTGCTAAGCATATGTGTGGAGAAAAAGAAACCTGTTTTTGAAACTGTAGAAGTTTGGGAAAAAGTAGTGATATTGCATAGAGGGGGCAGTTATATAAATTTTGCTGTGCTCATGCAAGCCTCTGAGCAGCTCTTTGGATCTTGGTCATGGTTATCTGTCGTTGCAACAAGGCTTGGACCTAGGACCAGTCCTACAAGTGAGGCAGCCACTTCAGGCAGCAAATTTGAGGCATTGTGAAAAGCAGGACATTGTTATTTAATATGGGCAAAGTCCAACTTTAATCTCAACTAAAGGAGTCTCAATGAAAACAATGGATAGTACAGTAGGACCGCTGTATCTGCGGGATCAGTATCCACAGTTTCAGTTAGCCACTGTTTGAAAATACTTTAAAAAACTCAAAAATACAGTGGTGCCTCGCTTAACGAGTGCACCGTATAGCGATGTTTCCGTATAGCGATCCCTTTTTTGGGATCGCTATACGGAAACATACCCGATCTTCGCAATGGGGAAAACCCGCATTGCGAAGATCGGGTATTGCGGCGGCCATTTTGGAGCCGCCGAACAGCTGATCGGCGGTTCCAAAATGGCCGCCGGAAGCCTGGAAATGGCTGCCGGCAGCCGTTTTCGCGCCCTGCCCTCGCTTAGCAAAGGCACGAAAATGGCTGCCGGCACCTGGAATCCTCGCTGAACGGGTAAGTAACGAAGGTATTGGAACGCATTAAACGAAGTTTAATGCGTTCCAATACATTTCCCCTACCCGTTTAGCGATGATTCCGTATAGCGAGGGTTAATCCGGAATGGATTAACCTCGCTATACGGGGCACCACTGTATGTGTTTCCAAGATGTAATACCAGAATTGACCTCTAGAGGGGACAGGAGATTGTGCTATATATAGAATTTGCGTATCAGAAGTTTTCATAGAATCATAGAAAAGTGAAGTTGGAAGGAGCCTATAAGGCCATCAAGTCCAATCCCCTGCTCAACCCAGGAATACAATCAAAGCATATTTGCCAGGTGATTAAGTTTTTCTTTAATGCCTCCACTGCTGCTTCACCAACTCCCGAGGTAAGTGGTTCCACTGGTGCATCTTAATACGGGTGGGCCACAGTATGATTTGCTTCAGACAGGAAAATATCTTTGGATGACCTTATGTAGGTTCAATTCACAAAGCTTCCATCAGATCTACCATATACCTATTGCAAAGTGAAAATCCAGTCCTTGAAAAGAGCTAACCATCTTCAAGCACTAGGTGTCTTATCATTCTCAAAGGAACTGCCTCCCCCACCCCAATCCTCCTGTAACAAAGGCATTTGCCATGCCCTTCACTAGCATTTCTTCTGTGCTTATTTAAAAGATGATCTTGAAGGCATCTGTGATAGGAGCTAAACCAATAAACAACACTTTGCTACTGATTAAATGACAAGGAGTTTATGAAAGTAGAAGAGCCGAATTTGATTTGTAGATGGAAGTCTCTTAGGACTGCCACTTTTATTAGCTCCATTTGCAGCAGAGGATGTGCGACATTCACTTCCATTATCACATTACAGTTATTTATACACAGAGTGATAAAAAATACTCCCATTTGGATATCTCTCCCCTACTCACCTCCATTTCATTTTGAAATAAATTGTGAAGGTAAGAAACTTTACATTTTTTCCTAGAGGGAAGGCACAATTTCCATTTCAATTAAAGAGGTTTTACTTGTGTGTTGTCATTCAGCTTGTGTATGAAAACACATTACGTGAAGACAAATACAATGATCAAGTACTATTTTTATATTGAGCCAGTAAGCTTATACATATCTGGAAATATGTCTCACACTGAACTTAATAAGATTTACTTCTCAGCAGGTGTGTAAAGGACTGAACTGCACAAGCATTAATAACCTGGTTTTCTATTTATTGTTATGTTGGTCAGATCGTATGCTCTACTCTCATCAGTTACCTTGTCTTTTGTGGTTTTCTTTACTGCTGTTTTAATTTGACATTTTTGCCTGTAGTGCTGTATTTAGGATTCCTGAGAGTAACTCTCATTAAACTTAATGAAATGTATGCTTAAGGAGTTACGTATGGGAACAAATATTTAGAGTTTTATGTCATAGTGTGCTGGCAATTTGAGCTTATAAAAATGAAACAGCATATAACATTTTAAACGAATTAAACAAGCAAGAGAGATAACAATCCAACACAGGGTGCAGCTACATTGTTGAAATGAATCAGGAGCTGGATTGGAGGTTTTTTAAGTCACATGATTTTTGTATCAGTGCGTGTATCTTCTTGGGACAACTCTTATTCCACTTGTAAACTATCTTGCATGCTAGACAAGGGGGCCACATCGGCTTTTAAACTGTTGCATTTTTAAGCAAACTGGCATGTTGACGTTCCACCTTCTGATTTTTCCAGGTCCCTTGTCATGTCATGCCCACCCATTTCCCCCCCTGCTATGATGTTTTTGTCTTTTTGTAGAGAATTGTTTACTGCTGTTTTAAATGATCTTTTTGTTAATTTTACTTATTTTTGTTTTTTTAATGTATTTCAAAGTGGAATGCTGCTAGACAGATGTTACAGAAAAGAAAAACAAAACTGGTTTGGACTGCAGGGTACCCTGCAGCCAATACCAGTGATCCTGGCGTCCAATACTTGACAGACCCCACAGACACTATTTATTCCAACACAGCCAAGCACACATGATAAAACAATTCAAATAACAATTGCAATCAGAATTGATTCAGAGTAAACAACCCCCCTGTGGATGTTTTTAAAAAACCTCACTTTCCAACCTAAAAAAGGAGCTTTTAGCTGTATGTTGTGTAGGTGGATAATTTTAAACTGATTTCAAACGTGTTAAACCCAATGCAAAAACAGGAGCATTAGTGACATGTAGCTGAGCCTGCTGACGGTAAAGTGCTTAGACATACAGTACATTAGTGAATGGGGAGATTAGGATTATGGTCTCCACTTTTTACTTCTGTGCACTGATCAGTATTTATTGACATTGAGTAATGGCTCAATGGGACGTGGTGGCGCTGCGGGCTAAACCGCAGAAGCCTGTGCTGCAGGGTTAGAAGACCAGCAGTCGTAAGATCGAATCCACGTGACGGAGTGAGTGCCCGTCGCTTGTCCAGCTCTCGCCAACCTAGCGGTTTGAAAGCATGCAAATGTGAGTAGATAAATAGGGACCACCTCGGTGGGAAGGTAACAGCGTTCCGTGTCTAAGTCGCACTGGCCATGTGACCACGGAAGATTGTCTTCGGACAAACGCTGGTTCTGTGGCTTGGAAACGGGGATGAGCACCGCCCCCTAGAGTCAAACACGACTGGACAAAAATTGTAAAGGGGAACCTTTACCTTTACCTAATGCTTTTGTGCTCCCAACACAAGCGGAAAATGAACTGGTGTCAAATATAGGCACACAGCCCCATGCAGGCATGAGGGAAATCCAGCAGTTCAATTTCCTCTTGAGTTTTAAACCTCAAGTTCCTTCCATCATGATTATGAAAAAATCTTTTGACTTTTAGTAAATTCTTTTGGTATGTACAGCTATCCCCACTGTGGAGATGACCAGGTGCTGCCTGTCTGCCTTATTGCTGCTAAAGATGAGGCACTTCTCATGAAAAAGAGGTAGCAACTTCTATTCAGCACTAATATAGATGTAAGAATTCAAACTTTGAGCAGTTAAGCTATCAAAATTCTGGGCCTGGATGGATAAATCTCTCAGTTTCATTTGTGACACATCCTGATTTTTAAAATCAGATGTACTTTCATACTGCATATGAAAAAACTTTTTTTAAACTAAGTTCCTTTGAAAACTCACTAGCAAAATTCTTCACTGGTTTCATGTGTTAGAGAAGGACTGATCTCCCATGTATATTTCTCCACAATTTGTCTAGCTGTAGAGAGCTAATAATAATAATAATAATAATAATAATAATAATAATAATAATAATAATAATAATAATAATAATAATAATAATAATAAAAAAAACCTGCCAGCAAATATTTAACCCCCGAGAAAAACCTTTTATTTAATAGAAAGGCTGGTGTGTGTGGCATATTCTCTGAGCAAAGGCACAACAGACAGAAAATGAAGCACTGTACTAACTCTACACAAAACAACATGTGTAGGTTTTGACTCTCAGTTTGTTGTTTGGCTTTTGCTTCCACATGATAGAATTATTGAGAATTATTCCAACAGATGCCAGTAGCAATGACTACAATCCCATAATAATCACTAGGAATATAATGTCTATATTTTTCAGCCTGCTACCACTCATTTACATTTATTTACTATTCCCAGTGCATGGCTGTCTCTTATCTACTGCCAATTTCATGATGATATATGTAATAATGGACATAATTGTTGTGCCAATTTTTATTATCTTTAAATGGATTTAGACAATTTACTGATTTCTATGAGGCAAGAAAAGGCTTTTGAAAGATTTAAAATCACATGACATTTTGTTCGAACACGTTCATCTTGCTTTTGCCATTGGCTTAAAAACAAAAACCGTTTAATGGTCTAGGATCTTACATTAAAAGTTCTACACAATAAATTTAATAAGGCCCTTTGGGTCAAATCCTTCATTGACCTTATGAATACAAATTTAAAGAGAAGCTATTGAGTTGAACATGGATGGATTTCCATCCTGTTAGCGTAAAATGTAAAAAGTGAAGGTGAGAAGTCTTTAAAGGAACACATTTTTTAAAGGCAAGATAGTAGAAGGAAAATGAAAACAAAAGCCCACAAGGGAGGAAAATACATCAACATTTATCAAAATTCTGCTAAAGCAGCATAAAAATTACAATTCTAACTGAAAGAGTTGATTTGCTTTGAAAGCAGTAATCAGTATTCCACACTGCAGAAATGTGGAAGAAAAGGACAACTGTGTAATATTATTCTCTGGCAGGATTGTTCTTACATGACAGTTGAACAACTAGTATGAGAACAGGCATATAAAATAAGGGGAGCCGGCTTGGGGGTGGGGGTGGGCAGATGCTAACCTTTTTTGCTTCATGTTTCTGCAGTAGGGTACTGGCCTTTGTGTTTGTTTTCTTCAAATAATAACTGGTTCTTTAGAGTAGGGTGAAAAATCTCATGGGGAAAATACTTGGGGCTCAGTTAACGGGCACTGGGAGAGAATCAAGGCATACATACCTACACATACCCTTTCCAACTCTTTCATACACAGTCATAGCTATTGCCACAAATATGTATACTGTATACACATACTCATCTCTTTTATCCACTCAACACAGACAGCCACAAAAACTCATATATTCACCTAAACACGACATTCAGACACAAACATTTATTTGCACACTCAATTCATACAGATATACAATAGAATGTCCTGTCCAAAAAAGTTTGGTGATGCTATTACAATATTTTCAGAGCCTGATCAAAACATATTAATTTACTCAAAACAACAACAGAGAATCATGTGATACCTTAATGATTAACAAGTTTTATTCCACATAAGCCTTCGTGGACATTAGCCCATTTCTTCAGGCACATGACAATGCATCTAATGAAGTGGGCTAATGTCCATAGAAACTTGTGCCCAAATAAAACTTGTCAGTTTTCAAGGTGCCCCAAAGCTCTTGGGAATTATTTACTCACACATTTAAAATTGGTCTTATTTTCTCTGTCTGAAGGTTTAAATTCTTCTCCATGTCAAAAATGATGATACTATTCTGCTTTCATTATATTGTACCTTTGTACCTTTTGTCACAACGTACTGCCATTGAATCTGTTAGCATGGAGGGTAATAAACACACATGTATTCACATAGCTCCACATGGACCATGTTACAATCAGCAGTAAATCATTGCTGCTAAAAGGCAATACTGGGTTGTATACAGTGTGTATACAATGTAATGGATGCTGCATGCATTCTGAAATATAAGCTTGTGTCCTGAGTACACTCCTGTACTGCAGTGAATCCTGGACCCTTTGTGCATGGCAGGAGAGGAAGTTGAACATCTTCCATATGCGTTGTCTCCAAGGCATTTTTGGCATCACATGGCAGGACAAAGTTCCAAATAGAGTAGTCCTAGAATGAGCTGGAATTTTTAGCATATACAGTGGTGCCCCGTATAGCGAGGTTAATCCGTTCCGGATTAACCCTCGCTATACGGAATCATCGCTAAACGGGTAGGGGAAAGGTATTGGAACGCATTAAACTTCGTTTAATGCGTTCCAATACCTTCGTTACTTACCCGTTCAGCGAGGATTCCAGGTGCCGGCAGCCATTTTCGCGCCTTCGCTAAGCGAGGGCAGGGCGCGAAAACGGCTGCCGGCAGCCATTTCCGGGCTTCCGGCGGCCATTTTGGAACCGCCGATCAGCTGTTCGGCGGCTCCAAAATGGCCGCCGCAATACCCGATCTTCGCAATGCGGGTTTTCCCCATTGCGAAGATCGGGTATGTTTCCGTATAGCGATCCCGAAAAAGGGATCGCTATACGGAAACATCGCTATACGGTGCACTCGTTAAGCGAGGCACCACTGTATACATTACTGAAATGGCGACATCTACGTTGGCTTGGGCATGTTGTGAGAATGGCTGACGGTCAGATTGCAAAATATCTCCTGTATGGAGAAATAGTGCAGGGATATCGCCCCAGAGGGAGACCACAGCTGTGATAAAAGGATATTTGCAAGCAGGATATATCATCAGTATCAATGGCTGCCAGGCTATGTACCGAACTAGAAGAATGCACCAAATTTAATAAAGATGTCAGCTATTTTTGCTGGAACACATTGCACTCCAGCCATGGGGTGGTATAGGAAGTAGAAAGGTGTCCAACATGCCTAGCAAGTTGCATTAAATTTTTGCTAGCTCGCAGAGGATTTAATCATCATCAGTGGCTGCCAGAGCGGTGCTAGCAATGACATGCTTGCTGGAGACAGCCAGCGTAGAGTTTGGGGGGGGCTTTTCCTACCACTTTAATCATTCTGTGTGTGGTGTGCAAAAAGGAACCAGGCTAAAGGTCATGTCACCCACCCTGATGCCACAGCCCAATATCAAAGGACCAGTGCGTGATTTTTTTATCATCATCAATGGAAAACTCAACAGTGGACAGAGGATTGGAAAAGATCAGTCTACATCCCAATCCCAAAGAAGGGAAGTGCCAAAGAATGCTCTAACTACTGTACAATTGCACTCATTTCACACACTAGGTTATGCTCAAAAACCTACAAGGTAGGCTTCAGCAATATGTTGACCGAGAACTCCCAGAAGTACAAGCTGGATTTGGAAGGGGCAGAGGAACTAGAGGCAAAATTGCTAATATGCGCTGGATTATGGAGAAAGCCAGAGAGTTCCAGAAAAACATCTACTTCTGCTTCATTGACTACACAATGTAGTAACCAAAGAGGCATAGTTTTCATAGTTTTGAGTCAATCTCTCTCTCTCTCACTCACTCACTCACACACACACACAAACCCTTCTTCCCTCAATTTTCAACAATTAGTTGCTTCAGTTCAGTATGTCCATTTCCTCTTATTAATTTAAACAAGCTCGATGAAGCCACTCTTTTTTTCTGCCTTAATTCAAGCCTTCTGTTTTGCTTGCCTGTTCCTTTTTTCATAGTTTGAGTCAGTCTCTCTCTCTCTCTCATACACACACACACATCCAGCAGTTATTCACAAGCCCCGGATTGATTGAAGGCGGAGCTTCATCGCAGCGCTGCCAGCAACCCCGGGAAAGCTCCCAGGAAAGCTGGAACCGCCCAATCTGTGGCCCCTCTAAAAATGGGGGGGATCGAAGGAGAGATCAGGAGAGGTCTCTCTGAAGAGCTGGTGAGCACCAGAAAGAAGGAAAATTGGGCAGCAACCCGGTATTTCTTACTCTGGAAAGTCACCTGAGCACAGATCGGCGCAGGAGCTGTTTTGGCAGAATAGCTGTGAGCATCTCAATTCACACACACACCGCTCCCTGAGGAATACAGTAATAAAGTAAGAGGAAACCTCTATGAATAAATAAAAGATGGAGATAAATTAATGGCCAAAAGAAGAAAAGTAGCAGCTAGCTTTACTTACCAGCTTGCTTTATCGAAAGCGAAACAGTTTCTTAATTAGCAAGCTGGCTTATGGCCAAAAGAGAGACACTGAGACGAAAAAATCTCTTATTTCTGGAAAAAATCCCAAAGTGAAATATCACTGACAAGGCTGTTAGACACGGAAGGTGGTGAATGTTGTTTAACCTGAAATTTACTTCTTGGATTGTCTGAAACTTTGAGAATAAAAAACTTTTGGGAGTAAGAATATGGACAGCAATTCTGCAGTGAGACGATACAGAGTATTGTCACGTTTCCGGGCGCTACAAGAGCCGAAGTCCGATAAACGAGTCCAAGGTCAGAGATATCAAGAATGCAAAGCCAATGTCCATAAAGCAACTCACAGGAAGAAGTCCAATGTCAAAGTCCAGGGTCCGATACACAGGATAGTCCAAGGTCAGAGTCCAGAGTTCAGAGACAGGAACACGATTCAAGAAGCGTGGATGCAAGCCAAGGTTTTGACTCCTTGCTTCCACAGAATTTTCTGGCTTCACTGGGAGCTGTTTTATAGTAAAACAGCTCCTTGAGCTGTTGGAAAGCTTTCTTATCCTGTTAATACTCAGGACTAGATGAACATAGGTTTCTGTGAAGAGCCTTTGAGCAATCCTCAGATCTTCTGGTCCTAAGTCTTTCCCGAAGCCTGACCCGAAGCCTGTCTGCTGTGGAAGGAGAATCTGGAGGCGGTTCAGGTGTTTCTGATCTTTCCACATTCTCTTCAGCCACAGTTAACCCTTCGGCTTCCAGGTCTTCGGAAGCACTCATGACACTATCCCCCTCCCTAGGACTCCCCCCTTCAGATGGGCCAGGTCGATCGGGGTAAGTAGAATGGAACTGCTGTATCAGCTCAGGGGCGTGTAGATTACTGGCGGGTTCCCACGATCGATCCTCAGGACCATAACCCTCCCAATCCACAAAATACTGAAGGCCCCCTCGGTGGATTCGGGAGTCCAGGACCTGACGGACCTCGTATTCTTCCTCGCCATCGATCAGAACAGGTGGAGGTGGAGCCGGAGGCGAGGGTCGAGCAGGGTCCGGGGTTGAGACAGGAACAAGGAGGGATCGATGGAAAACCGGGTGGACACGGAGAGTATCTGGACGTTGTAGCCGGAAGGCAACAGGGTTGATTTGTTCCGTGATTACATAGGGTCCTATAAACCGAGGGTCCAACTTACGGGTTCGGCCAGGTCGGCGAAGGTGACGGGTAGAAAGCCAGACCTGGTCTCCTGGTTTCAGAGGTGGCCCTTCTTGTCGCTTCCGGTTGGCCACTGTTTTATAAGCTTCTTTAGCCTGCTGAAGCTGCTCTCAAAGTAAGTCTTGGAGGGCCTGTAACTCGTGTATGTGGTCATCGGCAGCAGGAACCATGGTTGAGGGCAGAGTAGCTGGGAAAAAGCGAGGATGGTACCCATAGTAGGCTTCAAAGGGTGTCTGTTTGGTAGATGTGTGTACCGCGTTGTTGTAAGCAAATTCCGCCGGGGTAACAGAGTAGCCCAATTATCTTGCTGATAGCAGGTGTAGCAACGGAGATACTGTTCCAGGGTGGCATTGGTACGTTTGGTCTGTCCATCTGTTTGAGGGTGATATGCTGATGACAAGTGCACCTGGGTACTCAAACTGGAGTGTAAGGCTTGCCAGAACCGGGAAGTGAACTGGGAACCACGATTAGAAATTAGGTGTGTTGGGAGACCATGCAAACGGAAAACATGCTGGAGGTAGAGTTGAGCGGTGTCAGGAGCTGTGGGAGGTTTGGAACATGGGACAAAATGAGCCATTTTAGTAAACAGGTCCACTATTACCAGGATACAGGTATACCCTTATGACCGTGGGAGATCTGTGATGAAATCCAAGGATACTGTGTCCCAAGGGCTGGCCGGTACAGGTAATGGTTGTAGCAGACCTGAAGGTTTAGCTGGTACATCCTTGGCTCGACGACAAACCTCACAGGAGCCAACATATCGGGCGACGTCAGCTCGAACCTGGGGCCACCAGAACTCTCATGTGAGCAAGTGCAGAGTTTTGTATTGACCAAAATGTCCTGCAGGAGGGGAATCATGAGTCAGATGGAGGACCTGGGCTCAGAGGGGCCCCGGAGGAATATATACGCGTCCACGATGTAATAGGAGGCCCTGGCGGTTGGTAAAGTCATTGACCGAGCCCTCTTGAAGTTCCTGCAGATGCTGCTTGGCCCAGGAATCTCGAGCTTGGCTGGCTCGAATCTCTTCAGCCAGGGAGTGAGTGGTTACGGCTGCAAAGACTGAAGGAGGCAGGATCGGTGAAATCGGGGTTTCTTCAGAGGTCAGAACAGCGTATTCTGGTTTACGGGACAAAGCATCAGCTTTCCGATTCTGGGTATGCAGGACATAGGTGATACGGACGTTGAACCGGGAGAAAAAGAGACTCCATCGGATTTGCCGTTGGTTAAGGCGTCGGGCTGTTTGTAGGTGTTCCAGGTTTCGATGATCCGTCAAAACTTGGACTGGGTGACGGGCCCCTTCAAGGTAATGCCTCCAAACCTCGAACGCCGTTTTGATGGCCAAAAGTTCTCGCTCCCAGATGGTGTAATTACGCTCCGAGGGTGTGAACTGCCAGGAGTAAAACGCACAGGGCTGCAGTGGTTGTGAGGGGTCCTCTCGCTGGGACAGTATTGTGCCCAGGGCAACACTGGAGGCATCGTTTCCACAGTAAATGGTAGCCGGGGATCTGGATAGCGTAGGATGGGCTCGGTGGTAAAACGGGTTTTTAGGGTAGTAAAGGCATGATCTGCCTCTGGAGTCCAAAGGAAAAGTTCTTTGGGCCGGAGGAGACGGGACAGTGGCGTGGTTACATCCGTGTAAGACGGTATGAACTGACGGTAATAGTTTGCGAAGCTGAGAAACCGTTGCACATCCTTACGATTCCTAGGTTTCTGCCAGTCCAGTACTGTCTTGATCTTCTTTGCGTCCATCTGGATCCCTTGGGGAGATACAACATGACCCAGGAACTCAACTTCTTGCAGGTTAAATTCGCATTTCTCCAGCTTGGCGTAGAGTCGATGTTCCCATAACCGTTGTAGAACCTGGCGAACATGTTCCGTATGCCGAGCGGGGTCTCGGGAATAAATCAAAATGTCATCCAGGTAAACGATTACAAAGCGATCGAGCAAGTCCCGAAAGATGACATTCATGAATCGCTGGAACACCGTTGGAGTGTTGGTTAATCTGAAAGGCATGACTAGATATTCATACTGGCCATAACGTGTTCCAAAAGCCGTCTTCCACTCATCGCCATCACGAATTCGCACCAAGTTATAGGCGCCATGGAGATCCAACTTGGTGTAGACTTGGGCCCCTTTAAGGTGATCCAGAAGCTCGCCAATCAAGGGTAGAGGGTAGCGGTCTCTAATAGTTATTTTGTTCAAAGCCCTGTAATCATTGCAGGGGCAGAGCTCCCCACCCTTCTTTTTAACAAAGATGACGGGGCAGACAGAGGTGACGTGGATGGCCTGATGAATCCCTGTTTCAGATTTTTATCCAGAAAGGCCCTCAAGGCTGCGAGTTTGGGTTCCGACATAGGGTAAATCCGTGCCACAGGAAGGGGTGCCCCAGACACCAAATTAATTGCACAGCATTCAGCGGACCTGAGTCTTCGTTTGCTTTTCCCTCCATGTTGGGAAAAGTGTGGGGGTGGAAGCAATCTGTCACGTTCCCAGGGGTTACAAGTCCGATAAACCAGTCCAAGGTCAGAGATATCAAGAATGCAAAGCCAATGTCCATAAAGCAACTCACAGGAAGAAGTCCAATGTCAAAGTCCAGGGTCCGATACACAGGATAGTCCAGGGTCAGAGTCCAGAGACAGGAACACGATTCAAGAAGTGTGGATGCAAGCCAAGGTTTTGACTCCTTGCTTCCACAGAATTTTCTGGCTTCACTGGGAGCTGTTTTATAGTAAAACAGCTCCTTGAGCTGTTGGAAAGCTTTCTTATCCTGTTAATACTCAGGACTAGATGAACATAGGTCTCTGTGAAGAGCCTTTGAGCGATCCTCAGATCTTCTGGTCCTAGTCTTTCCCGAAGCCTGACCCGAAGCCTGTCTGCTGTGGAAGGATAATCTGGAGGCGGTTCAGGTGTTTCTGATCTCTCCACATTCTCTTCAGCCACAGTTAACCCTTCGGCTTCCAAGTCTTCGGAAGCACTCATGACAAGTATTCAGTAAAATCAGGAGTGGAGTCTGACAGATCATAAGGATATTTATCGGAGAGACTGGTTTCTTGTGTTTGCTGTTATATTTGAACTCTTTTCTGGCTGGAATACCCCTTACTCTCTTTCTTAGTTTGGATTTGCAACTTAGGAATGGACAAGACTTGGTAAACAGAAGATTGTTGGGTTCTGATGAAGGAACAATAAGCTTTTGGAAGCAAAAAAACGGACTGTGAACGATCAACGAGAGACACAATCAAGACAGAGGAGCTAATAAAATCACGACTGCAGCTGGACGGATTATGAAGAGATTGATCCCTCGTGTGTGCTGTTTAAGGTGGACTCCTTTTGGTTAGATTGTGAGAGACTCTGATAAGTTTTCCATGGTTGTAAATTAAACTGTGGGGCTTAAAATTGGTTTATAGACTATAATACCTGTGTAAGGATGGGAGGAAGTACTTAGAGGAAGTTTATGATTGGGGGATCAGTTCGTTGATAAAATAGTGGAAACTGAGATTGAAATGATTTCCGAAAACTTAAAATATAAAAGGTTGGGGACCTAGTCTGTCCAAACTCAAAATATGGGAATAGGGGAACAAAATTCTGATATAGAATGGAAGGTTAACATGCAAAAGATAATAATAAGAGGATTCCAGCAGGTAAATGAACATCTCAATCAGATGGAAGATCTGATGAAAGAGGAATTACCAGAGATTAAACAGCAGTTAAATGAAATTGTATTAAGTCCAGAATTGTTGGTATTAACTGCCACACCAGATAAAATAGATGGGAAGAAGAATAACCCAATGTGCTGTTCAGACACCATAGTCAGAAATGGTTATGTTAAAAACTGGATTAGAGTCTGGGATCTATGTTTATCTTCTAAGGAGAGTATCGAAAAAATACGGGAAGTGACTGAAATGGATATATTTGTAGTTCTGCTGGAAGATTGTCTAAGGCAGAAGGAACTTGAACAACGGGATGTATTTTATAAATGGTCTCGATATACTGATAGTGTTGGAGTAACATAGAGTTAAATTTCAATATAATTATAAGTCGATATCTGGAGGGCAATTAAATGGAAAAAAGTAGAGTTGATTTTCTTATGGAAATATGCAAAGATTGAATGATTGTATCTTTTGTGCTCTCCTATTCTCTATTTTTTCCTTCCCCTCCCACTCCCTTTTATCTTTTGTAGTCCCTACCCTATCCCTTGTAGTTAAAAAATAAAAAGTTAAAAAAAAACAAGCCCTGGATTGATTGACTGCCTGGGGCTATTCTACACCTATAACCAATCAAGAGGCTTATCTCCGATCTCTGAAAGAATGCATTTACAAGTGCCTTGCCCCAGCCAAGGAAGTAACAGGGAGAGGTGGCTTGCAATTTGAGGTTTGGCTGCAGGGGGTGGGGATGGGGTGGGGGGATGGGGGTAGCGCTCTGCTCATTACTCCCAGGATTTTCACTTTTACACCATTTGGGGTAATTTACCCCTGTTCTCCGACCACTGAGCTAATGTCTCATTGTCCACTGAAAATCCACCTGAAATATTTTGCAATACAACAAGGATACCTGCACAATACACTGTTTCTGGAAAAATCCATTTATTTTATAGTGACTGTTTGATAAGCACTTAGCTCACAGGGAATACGGAAATGAATGGGGATGATGATATTATATTCCCTAATACTAAACCCCCCCCCAAGCTTAGATATGGAACTTTTCCTGACTCCACTACTCTACTGGATCCTACAGCTGTGAAACAAAGCTCCAGAAAGCTAGCCAGGCCTCATGATCTCATTTTAGGGATGTACAGGGAACTGCAGTAAGGACTGGAGCTTGTCCCCTACTAGACTGCACCATACCACAAGTGGAAGTCCACTGCTGATTTTATTCCATGTCTTAGAAGACTAAGGTGTCACATTGTCCAATTGGCCTTCTTCCATCTGTCTGTTTGCCAGGTTCCTGGTCTGCATTTCTGTCTCTCTCAACAGAACAGTGAACAGGCAGGTGTAGAAGCCCAGCCATAGAGTGTAATCAGAGCAGTGGCCTGGAGGAAAGATGTGTGATTTGAGGTGACCTCCATAGTTCCAATTCTGAGACCTTTGGCTCTAGATATGAAATAGCATCTGGAGATTCCTCACCTATACTCTACAGTTTTTTCATAATGCATAACAGTTCTCTCAAGCAGATAGTTCTGTTTTGCTGAAAATAACGAACCAGAAGTGGGGGGAAATGACATATAGAATGGCATTAATCAGATGGAGTGCTTTGCCAAAACAAAAACAACTTCAGTGCAACAATTTGAAGGAATACATATTTCAATAATTGAAGCCCATCTTCAGTAGGTTCACTTGCAGAAAGCAATTTGCTTTCCAGAACAACCCAATACAATAAAAATGTCCAAATGGTTGTAAATTTTTAAAAAATATTACCTCTATCAGCAAAAAATAATATCTTACATTTCAGATCTCCAACCTTATAATTTTGGGTGGCCTATAATGTATCCAACACTGGAGTGGAGCATCGGTTTTGCTCCCCCCACTACACATTACAGTATTTTTTCCTTTAAAGTCTGAAGTTGTATCCATCAATTTATCAAGAAATCCGTAAATATTTTTATTTAAAATGACCTTGGCAGAATTCTGAACCAACTGCCACGTAGGTGTTAAAAAAGAGGAGGGGGAGAAGCGGCAACCACAAGCCAGGACAAGTAATGTGACTGAATACAAATACCTAAAAGCTTGACTTAAGAGAATCAGTCCTCAAAATCTGCTAGCTGGAGGCAGAAATCTTTCAGTTTTGCTTTGATCCACATTGAACATTTTGTCAATTTTGTCAAGTCCATAGGGAAAAAAAATGAACTGAACAAAATGTTCACCTCTCTGTCCAGCCTGTAATTTACAACAGGGATGAGAGACTTCAGTGGGATTTGGAACCCAATTTTCCCCCTCGACTTCACCATGGGCCACACAAGGCCCTGAAATGGCTGCAGCTGATATCCCCCCACCAAAAAATTATTAAAGAAGTGCTTCTCAACAACTGATTTGTCCAAAAGTGTGTGAGAAATGCTTTATTCCTCTAAGAGAGATGGATGTGGCTCTCAGGATCTCTTAGTTCATATGGCCAGTGGTAAGGGATGATGGGAGTTGCCATCCAACAACTTCTAAAGTGCCAGATATTCCACACCCTTGCTCTAAGTGACTCTCAAAGAAAAACACTACAGTGGTGCCTCGCTTAGCGATCGCTCCGTTTAGTGACGAAATTGCTTAGCGATGCTGTTTTTGCGATCGCAAAAGCGATCGCTTTGCGATGTTCTCTATGGGGAAATTTCGCTTTGTGATGATTGCAGGGAAGCGATCATCGCAAAGCCCCCATTTTCGCACAGCTGATCAGCTGTTTCAAAATGGTTGCTGAAAAAAACATGGCTGCCCGCTGTGTTTAGGGACAGATTCCTCGCTTTAGAGGCACTGAAAATGGTGGCGCTATGGAGGATCTTCGCTCAACGGTAAGTTTTACTCCCATAGGAACGCACTGAAGGGGTTTCAATGTGTTTCTATGGGCTTTTTAATATCGCATAGCGACGTTTTAGTTCTGCAGCGATTTTTGCGGAATGAATTAACGTCGCTAAGCGAGGCACCACTGTACTTCTGCCTGATGTTAGTGGGGGTCCTAAGGAGATAATGATTCTCAGCAAAATAGACAACAATACCTCTGTCCAAAGCAGACACAAAAGCTATTAATCTGTGAAGTCGCTTATGCTCCCTCCAATCTGTTCCTGTTGTTTGTAAGGGCTAAACAGACTGCCCAGAAGAGCAAAATGTAAAGAAAAATGAAACCTGAAGTGGCTAGGGTTTGGGGTGGTCAGTGATGCAATGGGCCCTTGTGATTTATTTTAAAGATAAATCACTGGCCCTTGAGGCTTCTAGGAGCTGTAATTCACCTTTTGCCCTCCACAAAATATGGGGGACAGAGGATCCCTCTCCCTCCCTCCCTCCCTCCCTCCCTCCCTCCCTCTCTCTCTCTCTCACTCTCTCTCTCTCTCTCTCTCTCTCTCTCTCTCTCTCTCTCTCTCTCTCTCTCTCTCTCACACACACACACACACACACACACACACACACACACACACACACACACACACACACACACACACACACACACACACGGCAGGAAGGGGAGCATTCAGAAGAGAAAGAAGGTACAAGCTTTCACTTTATAGCTATGATCTCAATAGAAATTGTGAGCCTGCTCCATGCTGCTTTCTCTGGCTACAGATGAGAGTTTTTTTCATAGCAAATCTTCCCAAGCTTCATGTCAAAAATATAATTAGTTTAGACATTGTTAAAAGACAGACAAAATGAGAAGTGGCTTCCCTTTCCCTATGAACATAAAGCACTACATTCGACTATTAGTCCCAGCCAGAAGATATCCCATGAACCAATGGGAAATTAATAGATCAGGAATATTTTTGTAGTGTTATTTGTTATGTCCTATCAAGATGGAACCAACTTATAGTAACCATATTCGGGCCTTCAAGGTGAGATAAGGAGTGGTTTTACCAGTTCAACATCCCCTGTGAGCCCCAAGGTCCAAACGTAGATTTGAACCCAGGCCTCCTGAGTCCTAGTCTGTCACTCTATCCATGACAGCATACTGGGTATCCATTTTTGCACTACCTATTCCCTATTACACCTACTAGTTTGATCTATGATTCAAGTTCAAACATCAGTTTTTACTTCTGATTTTCATTCTTTCACATATAGCCGCCTCATTATACCATAAACAAAACGGGAAAGGTAGCCTTTCAAATAGCTACCCCATGCCCCAACACAAGATTCAAAGCTTTCACTGGGATTAAATCTAATTTATTCAGTATGTGATAAAATGGTCTAACTTCAGATGTGACAAATGTGTGCGGAAGCCTTTCATCACCTTCTCTTTAAAGGAACACAGTATCACCCAGCAGATGTAAAATGTCTCCTCTATGTAAATAATTCCCTTTTAGACTTCAAACGCTATCTCAGCGTTTTATGAAAAAGAGTCACGCTGCAAAACACTACTGTAAAGGAAATGATAGAGAGAAGAGTGTCTGGGAAGGATTACAATGCAGAGAACTTCTAGGACCGATTTAGAGCTGCTATGTTGCAACAAGGAATGTGAAAATCTGTCAGTTTCAATTTCATTACATTTCTCAGAACCCACCAACATTCTGCATTAAATTTTTTGTCCTCCCGTAGCAATGTAACATAGGCTGGTGTGCACTTCCCCTACTATACATCTCTGAAATGCCTTTTTCTTAATATGCACGATTCTTACACATTTTCTCTTTAATCAAAGTGCATTTCTGTGCATCTTTAGAATACACACATGTGAGCATTTTTGCTTACAAATAATTCAAAAACAAAAAGATAAGGAGGACATGATGCTCATGGCTTCCTTTTCATTATAGGAATGGCACAGATATGTCCATGTTTTTGTTTACAATCTCACAGATCAGGCACTGGATAAGACTACAAAAGTATCATGGTTAAAGTGAATTTATTTTTCATTACTAGTTATAACCCAGAGGTTCCCCCTTTAACATTAATTTCACCACAGAATCTGGAGATCCGGGTTTTTGCATTCCTTTAATTCATCCTTAGGGAGTTTAAAAACGGGTAAAGAAAAAAAAATCTGAAGCAGGGAAGAAAGGATAAAGAGAATTATAGAGGAGCACAAATGAAAGGTTCAGTAAAATTTGCAAGATTCTGGGGCTTTGGAAATGACACTGGAAACACAGATCCAGCATTCTTTTTAGTAAATCTAAGTGCCTTTCTGACCTGACCTTTTCAGAAAAGACATTGGTCAGCCAAAAATCATACCAGCAATTCCTAGGGGTTTGAAAGAGAGTGCCTTGAAATAGAGACAGCTAGGCTCCTTCCTCTCTGTCCATCCCAAGATGTTTGCTAGCATTGACTCAAAAGCACTAGGGCTTATTGATTATTTATTTTGCTCTTAATTAGCAAATCTTTTTGAACCCATTTCCGGTGGGAGATGCATCTGAACCTCAATTGCCAACTAAGGTCTTCAGTCTCCCCCCGCCTTCTCTCTGATGGACACTTTGGTTTCTCTGTCCCTTTGCAGAATGAAAAGCAATGAATCATTCCAAACAGTGTCTGTAGGCTTTTCCCTTTCATCAAGCCCCCTGGTGGGACCTTCAGAAGAAGCCAAGAAGCTGTTAGCAGATTTGCTCATATTATGTTGATTGCCTGCAGATGAATTAATTAATACTTGCTTGCTAACACACACAGTAGAGGAAGGGAAGAAATTTGTTATAACTGTGTAAATTCTTTTTATGGACACATAAAACTATGGCTGGATTGCTCAGTAAACTCAGGATGTACATTCAAGCAAAGGCAGTCTTCTGTCAATGATTTCACACAAAATAGATCTACTCTAGGTAGCTATAAACAAGGCCTGCACAACTGTGACCCACGGATGTTTTGAGCTATATGTTTCAGAGTTTTGAATTTCTGGCTAAATTTTTCTAGTTGCACACTAGAAGTGCAGGGATGCACAGAGCAGAATAGCTTCAAAATCCCCAGATTAGATCATCTCTTTTTCTTATCAACTGGCATTTACAGTCTCAATAACTCACTCCGAGACATTAGTAATAGAAATAATTATAAAAAATCTTTACTTATTGTGAAGGAGAACAAGAAGCAAGTGAGCCATCCTCGTCAACAAGACCACCAAAGGAGGAGAAAGATAGTAATAAGAGAGAGCTAGGAGGAATAACAAGAATGTTAGTGGAAGAGAAGAATATAGAAGTTTGTTTAGTGGAGAAGGGAGAAGGAAGAAAAGGGGAGGAGTTAAAACTTCCCATGTGGGAGGAGGATATAAAAGAAGGGAGAGAAAGGAGATTCAGGAGTAGACTGGAAAGGGACTGTCAAGAGAACAAGATAGCAGTAGAAGCAGAAGGAGGCAAACAAAATTATGAGAGAGTGCGGGATTTACTTAAGGACTTCCCAAATCTAAAGGTAGGGGGGTTTGCTGTCAAATCCAGAGAATATGAAGGGAGAAGCGGTCTATGAGACGCAGGAATGGACTGTGATAGTGTTCCCGAGGGGGCAAGGACAAGGGAAGAAATTGATATGCTCCAACCCCATCTACAATACTCCACCGAAAGAGACTGGGCACGTCACCTGTGTTGTGGAACAGTATGTGCAATGAGGAGTGCACCCCTGCACAAGATCACCAATCACAAGCGGTTCAGTCCAGCCCCGCACTGAATGGACAGTCCTTAGATGAAAAGTCTGCATGGACAAGTTATAGACAGTTGCCAGATTTATCTTGTTTCGACCCTGTTGGTCTAGCAGTTGATACCCCGTGTGTTAATAAAGTTGAAGATAAAAATAATTTAAATCAATCTCAAGTCTCTCCTTCCCGCCAAATATGAGGAACTGTCATCGTTTTCAAAAGAACCCAATCACACTTATAGTTGTGAACAGATCAAACAGCAAACTAGCAAACAAACTTCCTGCTTTCAGTAATGGACTTCAGCAGAATCTAGAGAGGGAAAAGGCTCTCAGCAGAGGCGGATTATCTTTGAAATCAGACGCAGGAGGGAACTGTATGGCTGGATAAATTGTTAGTCATTCCAGCCCAAAAAGTCTCTCCCAGCGAAACCTACTACAGTAAAGGCACTCCTAAGTAGATAACCTTTGCACTAATATTTGTGCAATGACGAGCTAGTCTACTACCTAGTGCATTATATTGCCGCTGCAGTAATTGTGACACATTTTATCAGCAGTACACAACAGCAGAAAAAAACGGATGGAAGTAAACATAATATTATTACATCTCAGGTCAGTTTCCTTTTGTTAGAAGTATAGTTAATTATAAATGGATGAAAATTTTGTTTTCAGTTTTATTTAATAAACAAAAATTAAGAATTTCTGAGAAATTACAAAATATGCATACTTTTTTTTCCAGTCTGAATTCACAGACAATTTTCAAATTTCTTTATATCTGGAATTGAAAAAGATTTTTAAAAAACTGAAAGTGAGAAAAAGTGAAACTAGTTCTTCAAACTCAACAAAATGTCTTGGCCCAAAGCACACAGGATCATCTACCTCTTTTGTCTATTCTGCATTCAGCGAACTGTTATGTCTTTCTGGAATAGAACAATGTTAATAACACAATGTTATTCTTGTAGTTACGGGCTGTCAAGTTGCTTCCAGCTTATAGTGACCCTTATGAATGAGCGATCTCCAAAATGTCCTGTCCTCAACAACCCTACTCAGCTCTTGAAAACTCAAGCCCGTGGCTTCCTTTAGGGAGTCCATCCATCTCACATTTGGACCTTTCCCAGCATTATTGCTTTTCCAGAGAATCTTGCCTTCTCATGATGTCCCCAAAGTAGGACTGCTTCAATGTCAAGATTTTTGCCTCCACAGATAGTTCAGGCTTGATTTGCTCTAGGACCCACTTGTTTATCTTCCTGGCAGTCCAGGTATTCACAAAGTTCTCCTCCAGCACCACATTTCAAAGAAATCAATTTTTTCCCCCTGTAAGCTTTCTTTTACTGATCAGCTTTCACACCCATACATGGTGATCAGAAAAACAAGAGTGTGGGTGGTCTTAGTCTCGACACATCCTTACATTTGATGATCTTTTTGAATTCCTTTATTGCTGCCTTTTTTAGCCCAGGTGGCGTCCGTGGCCCGCTCCGCCTATTTTCATCTATGGCGAATTGCCCAGCTGCGACCGTATCTTGACGGGGGGGGCATCACCACTCTAGTCCACGCGCTCGTAATCTCGAGATTAGACCATTGTAATGCACTCTACGTGGGGCTACCTTTGAGGCTGCTGCGGAAACTTCAAATGGTTCAGAATGTGGCAGCCAGGCTCCTCAGTGGGGTGAGGAAATATCAGCATATCTCCCCCATTCTGGCTGCTCTGCATTGGCTGCCCATACGTTTCCGCATTGACTTCAAAGTACTAACAATGACGTATAAAGCCCTAAACGGTTTGGGACCTCGATATCTGGCAGAGCGTCTTCTCCCACCTAGCTCTACCCAAATCACCCGACAAAGCCAGCAGGGACGGCTGAGGGGCCTAATGCCGAGAGAGGCCTGGAAAGAAAGAACAAGAAACCAGGCCTTCTCAGCAGTGGCCCCTTGGCTTTGGAACAGCCTCCCGACAGAAATTCGTCTGGCATCATTGCTGGATGTTTTTAAAAACCATTTGAAAACATGGTTCTTCAGCCAGGCTTTCCCTCCAGTCAATTAAACTGATTTTCACTTTTTCTTTCCTTTAATCTTTCCATCTTGGCAAGGCTTTTATATAACTGCAAAAATTTTAATGTCCAATGCTTTTAAGATGTAATTTGTTATGTTTTATGTATGTAAGCCGCCCCGAGTAGACCTGGTCTAGAGGGGTGGGGTATAAATCTAATTAAAGTCAAGTCAAGTCAAGTCTGTCTTCTTCTGATTTCTTGGCTTCAGTTTCCATTTGATCTGATGATCAAATGGTATACAAAACCAAGGTATACAAAATCTCTAACTATTTCCATTTCTTCATTGTCAATGTTAAAGTTGTATAGTTCTTCTGTAGTCATTATTTTTGTCTTCTTAATGTTCAACTACTTTGGCACTTCCTTCTTTCACTTTTGCTAAAAGTCATTTCAAGTCATTGCTGCTTTCTGCCAGTAAAATAGTGTAATCTGCATATCTTATTGATATTTCTTCCGCCAATTTTTACTCTTCCTTCATCTGAATCTATTTCAGCTTTCTGCATCAAATGTCTGCACATATATTGAACAGATAAGGGAATAAAATGCATATTTATCTGGTACTTTTGTCTATAGGAAACCATTCCGGCTCTCCATTTTCTGTCCTAACGGTAGCTTCATGCCCACAATACAAGTTATGTATCAAGACAATCAAGTGCTAAGATACACCCATTTCTTTCAGAACAACCCATAGTTTCTCATGACCCACACAGTCAAAGGCTCTGCTGTAGTCTATAAAGCACAGACCAATCTTCTTCTGAAATTATTTGATATTCTCCAGTAGCCAGCAGATATTTGCAATATGATCTCTAGTATCTCTTCCTTTTCAGAATCCAGCCTGAACACCAGGCATTTCTCACTCCATATAAGGTACGTTCCTTGATTACAGCACCATTAAGCATTACTTTACTTGCACTGGGAATTAAAGCAATGGTCCTATAGATACCATACTCCTAATGTATAGCTACACAAGTTGTTTATAGATATTTCATTTGGAAAGGATGAACCTTAGGTTCTCAAATGCATGGAGATTTGCATACTGTTGTACAGGACCAGTTCCATGTGCTGGACAGCTTTTCAGCAAGTCACTCTTAATGACATCCTTCCTTCAATTAATCTATCTTAATATTAATATTTTAACAGCTTACATTCCCACTATTGCTATTTTTCTTCTTCCTCTTCACTGGTATTCTCTGTTTACCTTCTAGGCAGAGGGTCAATAACCAAGCAGAGAAAGGTTATTCCCTCTCCTTCTTCACACCACCAACATTTCCTGTGTCAAAGTGGCATGTACAGGAGAAGGTTATAATGGCAGATTCTTCACGATGAGCCTCTGTTTGGTATAGCCCCTTAGGATATGGATATAAAGGATGCCTGCAATTTTTCTCCTCCTGGATGGAAAAGGGTGTCTCAACACATCAACATATGTTGTCAAAAAAATAGAGAAGAGCGGTGAGATTTTTCCTTCCTATACAACAGCAAAAAGAGTAACACTTTTAAAAAATCACCAACAGCTTCCCCCCCCCAAAAAAATCCTCAGTTTTGCACATGAGAAAATTGTATTTTGCATTACAATCCTGCATAGTGTACAAAGTACAAGACTTTGGTTCTAAACACAAGGCTTTCTGCACAAGATACAGGAACTTTTTTGCTCCAAAACACATCTGCATCTTTTTCGTTATACAGTAATATAATGGGGAAAAAAAACCCTTCCCCCACAAAGCCATTAATGCTCTCATCTATCAGGAAGAACATTTTCACCATTTTTTCATTCCTGCCCGCAGGAGCTAAATAAGTGAAGATTTACATCCCTATGTCAGCAGGAACCCAATGATGCTAACTTTTAATGCTACCTGTAGTGTAGTTCTGTACACACAGCCTCAGTTTTGACATTCAGATACCTCATTCATACTCGTTCAAAGTGAAACATATGGCACTACTCCCCCTTTGCTTTGTATCTAGGATTGGCAAAGTGTGGCCCTTCAGGCATTGTTGGACAGCAGCCCCCAGCGTTCCTCAACAATGGCTGTCCTGACAAGCAGTGATGGGAGTTGAAGTCCAGTAAAAACAGGACGGGCAGCACTGTCCCCACAGCTGATCTGTGCAAATACATCTTATAATGTGAAAGCAATCTAATAATACAATCTATAAATATAAATTTGTTATTTTCCTTTTTTAAAACATACATGTCAAATGTCCCATTCCTTGCTAGGAATGCACATGTCATTGTGACATTCATATTTGCGTCTCTCAGATAACTGAAATGGATTTTTAAAAAAAATCCTGTGAATTGTTCTTTCTCTAACATCTGTTTATAACTGGGAAGAACATCAGTCACTCTGAACACTGAGACCATTTCTAGACAATTGTTTTATTGTATGATAGATGGGTAGCTGTTACTCAACTGCTGTGGGAGATACAAATGTCTTTCTCCAACAACAAAATTACATTTCCTTTGCACTCACTCAAGTAGCAATATTCCTTATTGGGAAAATGTGCTTCCCCTTTGCCCTCCAGCTGCTGCTTCGTTAGCTGTTTGCTGTAGTGCTGTGTGGATCGTTGCTGCTTGAATGTCATGGTGTTGATTGGCCCATGCCTATGCTAACAATACTAATATGAAACATACCAAACTCCCCTGGACTGCACTGTTTTGTAAAGACTTTAAAATCATCACCATCATTACCACCAACACCATCAACAAAATTTTAAACCTATTTGAATGTAAAGGAATCCTTGTGGTGTGCTGAAATCGATAAACCCATGATCCACAACTAAGTATGTGCAACAGTGGTTCCAAAATTTGCAGTCCCAAATGTTTCTGGCCTGCTGCTAAACTGACTGGGCCTGAATTAACAGACACACAACACACACAACGTAAATGGAAAAAAAAGGCCACAATTTTTATTGATCACAGCAGCAGTCATCCTGGCCAGGCATGGCATTGGAGCCACCTCATTGGGGGGTCCGCATGGCCACTCTAGGCAGACCACCATCTCCTTAAGAGACCTCTGGGATGGCAGATTCCTCGGGAGGCCACGCGGACATGCCACTCCATCGCTCCCCTGCCTCCTAGGGTGGAGGCAAATCTCTCCCCCCCCCCCAGGGCTGGGGCAGATCCCGGCCCCACCCCAGGTTCCTGTGTGGGGATTTCTCTCCCACCCAGACCTGCAGGTCACCACCTGCTGTCCAACCAATGGATGGATCCTTCGCAATGCCTGAAAATGCCTAACAAGTTGTGATGAATAAAAACAGATTAACAATCCCAATCAATTTATGAGCAGAGAAATGCAATGCTACCAATTATGGGTGGGGAAGGGGGGGGCCTTGATTTTCAGCAAACTGAGGCTCCATTCCTCAGCTCATTCTTCCTCTTTTAAAACATGCCGGCGGACCGGACTGAAAACCCTGTCCTTCAAGTCCGCTGGCAGGCAGCCCCATGCCCACTGCCCTGCTCGGCCAATCCTCAAAGGGGATTGTGTCGCCGGGCCCGGTGCTGGCTTTCCCAGACCCCTCTTCACCACTTGCCACGTGGCGGCCTCCATCTTTTTTCTGTGGCCATCTTCGGTGGGATCCCAGTTGCTGCTCCGGCCTCATCGCAGGACCGGGTAAGTCCGTGTCCCGTCCTTATCAGAACAGTATTCTGAGGAGCCCATGCCAAAACAGCCAATGGCTTTGGGACATTGTAGTCTAAGAACTGTACCATCTGTTTACAATAAAGCAAAGTATGGGTCAAGGACTTCTGCACAGAAAACAACACATGAGGCACTCTGATAACAGTGATGGGAGGTTTAAGGAAAGTATCAGAGTAAAAAGAGCCTCGTGGCGCAGTGGTTAAAACGCTGTGCTGCAGCTAAAACTGTGCTCACGACCTGGGGTTCAAATCCCAGGTAGCCGGCTAAAGGTTGACTCAGCCTTCTATCCTTCTGAGGTCGGTAAAATGAGTACCCAGCTTGCGGGGGGGGGGGGCAATGTGTAGCCTGTATAATTAAATTGTAAACCGCCCGGAGAGTGCTTGTAGCGCTATGGGGCGGTATATAAGTCCAAAAAAAAAAAAGTGTTGTCTGAACTGCTGTTTTTATATCCTAATTTTTACACGTGGCTTGAAGGGCATTCATTCATATCAAACGGATACTCTATGGGAATCAGTAAAATTACCAAAACATACAAGTCTGTTATGTTATTCTCATGCGGGATAATTAATAAAACCTTGAAAATTGATCCCGCTTCCTGGAAAACAAACACCACAAGAAAAGAAATCAAGGAGAACCTTTCTCTAGAGTTGTGTTCCACCAACTTTCTCTGCTTTCAACTTTTGTTGTACAATCCCCTTTACTAATCCTTGCTTTAAAAAGAGATCACATGTCTATTTTCTTTGGAGCAGAAATAGGGAACTTGAGGGATGGGGTGGGAAGACCTTTTGTGTCATATGGAATGGAACAGAATTGATCCCAGCCTCACCCCAGGGAAATAATTACAACCTATGCTCTGACTATAAGAATTGCAAGCAAAATGGAGGGACAAATGAATACACAAACACAATTGCTGTGTCATGGAGATTAACGTGGTGCCTTGACCTTTGGCTCTCTCATTAAGCCTCCTTTTAATGGAAGCACACTAATGCCTTTCCTATACTCATGCACTTAGTATGACCAGAAAAGGAGAACAATTTAAAGATGTAAAAGAGGTGACAACTTCTGTTTTGGAGGGCTGCGATCAAAATCTACAGAAGAATAAATACTGTAGTGGTGCAGCAGACATGCTGCACCTTTACTAATGTTTATTATGCCCACTTCTACTCAGATGAATGCCATTTATCCATCTTAAACTTCAGCCCTGGGGTCAGATGTTGAAGAGAGCTATTTCTCTCTAAAAAGAACAAGGGTTCATAAGCCACTCACTAGCCTGGTCATAAATAATTCCTCTTTGGTGAATGCAATATTTTGTACGCTGCTGGAAAGAAAACGAGATGAAAGCAAAGATCTGTTCACAGCACCACATCACTACAGACAGATAAAAAAATGGGACAAAATAATTCTCTTGATTCCTTTTCAAATTATTAATGTACAGTCAGCATGCAGTTCAAATACTTCACTCCATTTTGAAAGTACAGTACAGGTATATGTAGATTTTCCTAGAGCAGTGGTCAGGGAACAGGGGTAATTTACCCCAAATGCAACAGGGAACAGGGGTAATTTACACCCACACCCACCCCACCCCTGCAGCTGAACCTCAAACTGTAAGCCACCTCTCCTTGCTACCTTCCTTGGTTCCCTGCAGTTGTAGATCAGTTCTTTTAGAGATCGGAGATAAGCCGGATTTATAGTTTAGGGCTGTAGAACAACCCTGGGCAATCAAGCCGGCTTCTGAATGACTACTTCCTTCTGCTAGAGCTGAATAAGGCGGGAAGGAATGTGTGAGAGACGGAAGGGTGGATTCATCAATCTTATTTAAAGGTAAGATTGTAGAAAACTTACGAAGGGAGGGTGGGCTTATGTGTGTGAGAGAGACCGACTTTCATAAAGCCATGAAAAAAGGAGGTGACTGCAAGGAGATACGTAAATCTCCAATTAAGGCAGGAAGGTGAGAGAGAGGGATTGGGTGGTTTCATCAAGCTTGTTTACCATCACCTTCATACTGAATTGAAGCAACTGATGGTTGAAAATTTAGGGGTGTGTGTGTGTGTGTGTGTGTGTGTGTGTGTGTGTGTGTGTGTGTGTGTGTGTGTGTGTGTGTGTGTGTGTGTGTGTGTGTGTGTGTGTGTGTGTGTGAGTGAGTGAGAGAGAGAGAGAGAGAGAGAGAAGAGAGACTTGACTCTTTCATAAAACCATGAAAAAAACAACCTTCAAAATTTAATCTCTACTGCATTTAGCTCTGCAGTTTCTGCTGAGAAGAGCAAGTACTTCAAGATTCTGTTTAGATGCTGAATTTGTACTGGGCAGAACCAGAATATTTAGAAGAGTTTCACTAACAGCAAACAGCTAGTAAAAGATAACAAACACATCTGAGATTAGATGTCTGAAGTGCGTAGCAATTGCGTTTCTCTATTTCTCATCCCCAAAGCAGGCAAGAGTAGAGTGGTGCCTTGCTTGAAGACATTAATCCGTTCCAGCAAAATCACTGTAGAACGAAATCAGCGTGAAGCGAAGTAAAAAGCCCATTGAAACGCATTGAAAACTGCTCAATGCGTTCCAATGGGTGAAATACCTCAGTGTCCAGCGAAGATCCTCCATAGGGCGGCCATTTTCTGATGCCTGTAATCCAAGGAATCTGTCCTAAGCACAGCGGGGAGCCATTTGGAACAGAGGGCGGCCATTTTGAAACCCAAATATCAGCTGTTTTCTGATCGTCATAAAGCGGATTCGTCGTTAAACGGGGTAATCGTTAAGCGGGGCACCACTGTATTATAGTTTATTCCCCAAATCTGAATCCCTGTCTCTCTGCTCCTGGTCCTGCTTTGACTGCAACACTAAACAACAGGTCTTACAAACAAACACTGTGGCTTTCTTCATTGGGTCAATCCAGCTCATGTACATTCTTCCTCTTTTCCTACTGTATTGCACTTTTTCCTTCATGGCTGCCTTTGCCAGTGAGCTTGTCGTCTCGTGATGCCACTGTAGTAAAATACCCTTTGTTTGGTTATTTTAGCTTCTAGCGAGAGTCCACACTTAATTTGCTCCACTTATCTCTCTGACAAGTCATGCTATCCGTAAAACTCTTTTCCAACACTACATTTCAAATAAGTGAAATGTGTGTATACACTTTATGTAGTATATAAAATGCATATAAAATGTGTATTAAAAGTCTGCACTCCTATATATAGCTGCTTTTCTGAGGGTGGTTTACTTTGGAGGAAAGGATTGCAATGTACTTAATAAGCTTTATAAATGTTGTGGTTGTTTAGTTGTTAAGTCATGTCCTACTCTTTGTGACCCCATGGACCAGAGCACTCCAGACCCTCCTGTCTGCCACTGCCTCCCGAAGTTGGGTCGAATTCACGTTGGTAGCTTCGATGACGCTGTCCAACCATCTCATCCTCTGTCATCCCCTTCTCCTCTTGCCCTCACACTTTCCCAACATCAGGGTCTTTTCCAAGGAGTCTTCTCTTCTCATGAGATGGCCAAAGTACTAGAGCCTCAGCTTCAGGATCTGTCCTTCCAGTGAGCACTCAGGTTGATTTCCTTCAGAATGGATAGGTTCGTTCTCCTTGCAGTCCAGGGGACTCTCAAGAGTCTCCTCCAGCACCACAATTCAAAAACATCAATTCTTCAGCAGTCAGCTTTCTTTATGGTCCAGCTCTCATTTCCATACATGGCTACTGAAAAAACCATAGCTTTGACTATGCGGACCTTTGTCGGCAAGGTGATGTTTCTGCTTTTTAAGATGCTGTCTAGATTTGTCATCGCTTTCCTCCCAAGAAGCAGGTGTCTTTTAATTTCGTGGCTGCTGTCACCATCTGCAGTGATCATGGAGCCCAAGAAGGTAAAATCTGTCACTGCCTCCATATCTTCCCCTTCTATCTGCCAGGAGGTGGTGGGACTAGTGGCCATGATCTTAGTTTTTTGGATGTCGAGCTTCAGACCATTTGTTGCACTATCCTCTTTCACCCTCATAACTAGGGTCTTTAATTCCTCCTCACTTTCTGCTCTCAGAGTGGTATCATCTGCATATCTGAGGTTGTTGATATTTCTTTTGGCAATCTTAATTCCAGTTTGGGATTCATCCAGTCCTGCCTTTCACATGATGTATTCTGCATATAAGTTAAATAAGCAGGGGGACAATATACAGCCGTGGCGTACTCCTTTCCCAATTTTGAACCAATCAGGTGTTCCATATCCAGTTCTAACTGTGGCTTCCTGTACATATATAGATTTCTCAGGAGATAGACAAGGTGGTCAGGCACTCCCATTTCTTTAAGAATTTGCCATAGTTTGCTGTGGTCCACACAGGCAAAGGCTTTTGCATAGTCAATGAAGAAGAAGATGTTTTTCTGGAACTCTCTGGCTTTCTCCATTATCCAGCGCATGTTTGCAATTTGGTCTCTAGTTCCTCTGCCCCTTCCAAATCCAACTTGTACTTCTGGGAGTTCTCGGTCAACATCCTGCTGAAGCCTACCTTGTAGGATTTTGAGCATAACCTTGCTAGCGTGTGAAATGAGTGCAATTGTACGGTAGTTGGAGCATTCTTTGGCACTGGCCTTCTTTGGGACTGGGATGTAGACTGATCTTTTCCAATCCTCTGTCCACTGCTGAGTTTTCCATTGATGATGATTTTAAAAAATCGCACACTGGTCCTTTGATGTTGGGCTGTGGCACTAGGGTGGGTGACATGACCTTTAGCTTGGTTTGTTCCTTTTTGCACACCACACACAGAATGATGAAAGTAGTGGGAACCTCCAACTCAGAAGTCTCTAGCAAACACATTGCTAGAACCACTCTGGCAGCCACTGATGATGATTAAATCCTCTGTGAGCTAGCAAAAATTTAATGCAACTTCCTAGACACATTGGACATCTTACTACTCCCTATACCACCCCATGGCTGGTGTGCAATGTGTTCCAGCAAAAATAGTGCATATCTTTATTAAATTTGGTGCATTCTGCTAGTTCGGTACACACCCTGTGTAGATTCAATAAGATTTTCGATTCAAATAATGTATCATTTCCTTCCTTTTAAACCAAGGGGGGTAATGCCAGCATATATAAAATTTGGGGGGGGGGTAAAAAAGTTCCCTGACCCCTGATCTAACAAATGGTTGAGATAATGCTATTGAAGTAGCTTGCTTCTGATCAAAAACAATCTAATTATCTTAACATTTTAATTTATTTTTAAATTTACCTATATGTCATATTCATCCAATATCTTAAATTGTGCAATGCAAATGAAGAAAGAAGAAAATGATTTTGCTAACACTTCTGCAACAAATGCATTAATTATATGTTAGCCTCACTAAACCTATATTAATGCTCCATTTGGGAGCAATTAGCAATGCATTACTGTACTTGAATTGCAAAATATAATTTGTTAAAAGAAATTAAAAAGAACCTGTGTAATTTTTGTGGTCCTCCTACTAATAGGATATTGTGACCATGAATGAAGATAATGAACTCCTGGGGAGTGGGATCCTTCCTTTGTTTTTAGTACAGCTGTTTGCATTTCTCCTATTATTATTCAACTAACTAATCACAACCCTTTGTTCCACACAACTGTGCTTTTACTCATCTGGGCCAATCTCAGATGCCATACATTATTTAATAGATAATTGGCTCCTCAAAGTCCCAAAGTCCCTTGAGGGATCTTGGGGAAATTAAAAGTAGACACAGCTGCTTCTGTCAGGTACAGCACCATCCTAGTCATGATACAGAGGCAAGTGCATCACACTCATTGTAGAGTGGTTCAGCTTTTAGGATTATGTGTGGAAGACAGAATGATCGAAAGAACAGAAGGACTGTCACTTGGGTTGTATTATAACATGCTGAGAAGACACTAAGAAGAGCTGCCGCACTTGGTTTTAGTAAGATCCCAGTTTCATCACATCAAAATCAATAAGATTTTCCTCACTTTGATGGGCCAAGCAGCAAGATAAGAGGGAGAGTAATGCTGCATTATTATGAGGACACATTGTGTTCCTGTCTGTGGGTACCTCTTACAGAAGAGTAAGCAGAATGGACCACTCTGCCATGGTATCACTGTATACCATGACTCAAATAACCTAACCAAGATTACCCAAGATTTGTATTTAGGAACCCTTTCTAAAACATCTACCCCTTCCCTTACAGTCTTACCTACGTCCTACGGTAGTAGGACATATCTGTTGCTCTCCTCTGCCGGGTTGGCTTTTTCTTTTTTCTTTTCCTCTTTTCGCTTCTCATTCTAATTTTTTACCTCTATTCTTTTGTATTCACTCTACCTTTATTGTACTTCAATTCTAGTTATACTGAGTTTTAAGCTAGTTAGTCTTTGTTTTCAGTCTCTATTGTGTTTCTCTTTTTGGTTTTTTCTCTATTCTGTGTTTTGCTTTCTGCTTTTGGGTTTTTCACTCCCTCCCTGACCCCTCCCGCTTGCTTGGGTTTTTTCTGCCAAAGATAGAAGTCCTTGAACAGACTTAATGCTTTGCAGCCGGGCTGCTGTGTTCTCGAGGAATGGCGGATGGTCTCCCTGTTTCTGAGTATGGGCATTTTCCCCGCAGTAGTGAGGTACAGCTTGCGCCATGAAGGTTTGGATTGCAGCTTGGGAATGTGATGACTCTGGTGGTGATTTGAACATTGACCACCATGGAACTTCCTGATAACCCGCTGGAACTGAGGGGAGCTGTGGTTGCTAAGGATGCCGAGACAACGCTGCTGGTGGCTGGCCCTGTTGTGAGGGTATTGTGCTTGCCCCGGGTGGCTTTTTTCCTCTTGCAGCTGTCATCCTCAGGGGGTGCGATTGTCAGTGTTCTCTCATAGATGACCCCGGTTTCAGCTGCTGTTACTCCTGCTTCTGTTCCCTGGCTCTCCTGGCTGATATTCAGATGAACCTGGTCCATCGACGTTTGGAGAGTTGTTGTGCTGTGGTTCCAACAAGGGCAGTTGGGCCCATGGAGAAGGCAGCACATTCCATCTTTGCTGTCCATTAACAATACCAAGAGGAGGAGAGCCATTAAACCCAGTGATCCTATTCAATTACACCTTTTGTTCTGGCTGGCTGGAGGAGGCACAGTCCCTGTTATATAAGTGCAATGGGGAGGGGAGGGGTGATTGGGGGACTGTTTGTGTATGCTCTTTTTAATTTTTATTTTGTTTAGTTTTCTTAAATTGTTTTCTTTTTGCATAATTCTATATGAATTATAGTGTTAATTGTTTAATTTGTTTACAGTATATTGTTACTGATATCTGATTAATCTGGGTCTTATTGCATTTATCATGTTATGGTCTGTTTATTTTGTTTGATCATTTATTTGATTTGATTGTTAATTCTGTTACTAATTATCGGCTACTCTTTAGTTGTTAAATCTTTGGGTTTATTTTTTCTTTCTTGGTTGGCATGGAGTGGAAGGCTTGCCTCCCCCCCCCCCAGAGGGGACTTTTAATATCAGAGTGATTTCTGGCAAAGGGAGACATGGTGTAGGTGCTATTGCCATTCGTTCCAGAAGAATGGTGGACAAAGTGCTTGACTGCTGTCAGGCCACCACCTCCTTTCTTGACCCTTGCCCAGCCTGCCTAATCGAAGCAGCGAGGCCTATAACAATGGAATGGGCCACAGCAATAATTAATGGGTCTCTCCAGGATGGCAGGTGCCCTCAAGGAGACACTCATTAGGCCCATCAGGAAGAAGCCAAACTTGGCAGCGGACGATATTGGCAATTATAGGCCCGTCACCAATGTTTTCTTCCTCAGCAAAGTGGCGGAGAGGGTGGTGGCTGATCAGCTTCAGGCTCTTCTGGATTAAACCAATGCAAGAAGCAGATTGTAGGGCCCTTGAAAGTGCAGCAAAGTGCTGCACTTTCTAGGGATTTGGGAGAGACTATTTGAGAGATTTTTCTGCCTCCTGATATTTGGCTGCAGAGCCAGAGTTTGTGAGTTCAATTCTCCACTGTGCCTCCTATTAGTAGAGCCAGCCAGTGTGGCCTTGGGCAAGCTGCACAGTCCCAGGATGCCCCCAGAAGAAGGGAAGGGTAAACCACTTCTGAGTACTCTCTACCTAGACAACTCTGAACAGAGTCACCATAAGTTGACTTGAGGGCACATGATTATTATTATAGCCAAATAATTTGACTGGATTTGGGCCAATGGGTGGGCGGGGCAAAATTTGATGTTCTGTTTCAGGCAGATTCTTTGTCTGGCAACGCTGGGGCTACAGCAAAGCAAAAAATTTATCTCCAGGAAAAAATTAAGATAATATTGAACTACTTGCCACAGACATATCAGACAACAGAGATCTTGCTCTCTCAACCCACACTCTCTGACCATATCTAAGCAATTTTATCTCCGTTTTCCACTTGGGTACCTAAAAGATGAAACTGTTCTAGAGATCTGCCTACAACTACATGAAAAATAAAGAAAAGGATTCAAATTTCCTCCAGATTTTATTAGAACCGTGTCAAGGTTAAACCCATATTATCTTTCACTCTTAAAAGTATCCAATCATGTAAAGCCGTGGTCCCCAACTTTTTTAATGCCAGGGACCGGTTTTGTTGAAGACAATTCTTCCAAGGACCAGGGTATGTGTGCTGCCGCCAGCATCCATGAAGGGGTGTGTGTGGGGGTGTCCGTGCATGGGGGGACTTGTTATGCAGTAGTATTGGACTGCCAAAAAGACCAACAAGCGGGTCCAATATCAAATCAAGCCTGAAGTTTCTTGGGAAGTTAAAATCATGAAACTGAGGCTGTCCTACTTGGGGTGCCTCATGAGAAGGCGGGGGGTGTTCTTTGGAAAAGGCAATGATGCTGGGAAACCTGGAAGGCAGCAGGAGAAGAGGAAGACCCAATAGGAGATGGACTGACTCCCTCAAGGAAGCCATAGGGTTGAGTTTATAAGAGGTGAGCAGGGCTGCTGAGGGCAGGGCATTCTGGGCATTCACAGGGTCACCCTAAGTGTGCAGAGGGGGCAATTTGAGGGCATCCAACAACAGCAGCAGCAGCAATCAGAACCACCACCACCGCACACTTCAGTGGGGGTGTGGGAAGCAGTAGCACAAGTGGGATTTTGTGTTCTGCGGAACCCCCACCCCAGAATGCCTCCTGTTTCTTGGGCAGTCTTCATTTTTCTCCTGGTGGGAGGAGAGCCTGGGCCTTGGAACCGAGCGTGGGGGGAGAGTTTTCAATGGGCGGCCTCCTGCCGGCTCCTGGGCTTCCGTGGGCTTCTGCCACCAGCAGCAGCTTCACTGTCCCAGTGGAGAGAGGGAAGGAGGGAGGGAGATCCTGGGGCTCTTGCTGCTGCTGGGCTTCAGCACCAGCCTCCTCGCCTACTACTGGGCGTGCATCCCCAAGGTCAGCACCGCAGCAGCAGCAGCAGCCCTGGAGCCTCTTGGGCCGGAGCGACGGGACAGGATGGAGCAAGGGCAGGCATATGCAGCAACCCTTTCCCCGGCAAAACAGGGAGCGACGGGAGCATGCAGAGTCTGCAGGTGAACCCCTGGGGAGGGAGCGGGTGCAGGCGGGGTGGGCTGGGTGGCAGTGGCCTTTCTTCTCTCCGAACACCAAAGCTCCCCAGTTATAGGGCAGTGTGCGTTGCCACGAAGGCCTGCGGGAGGGAAGGTGGCTCCTCTGGGTGCTCCTCAAGTGGGTTTGTTCAGTTTTTGAAGGCACTTTATGACCCTCTACGTGCACCAAAGAAGGTTTAGTAAACAGCCCAGATAACGCTGTCGAAGTAGCTGGCTTTTGGTCTTGTTTATGTTTGTTTGAACTTTATATTTCATATAACATCACGATTTTAAATTGTGCAATGCCCTGAAACAGATAAAGAGAGAAGCAGTGGGCAGGAAGCGAAGCAGTGGGCTTCAGGCCCTCTGTGCATGTCCAGAGACCTCACCCCCTCAGCTGCTGAGCGCCCTCCTTGCCGGCTGCTCCGGCAAGCCAGTTCGGGCGCTTGCCAGGGGTTTGCTCCCGAGCTGCAATCAAGGAGCGAAACTGCTGTACCTATGCCCTGGTGCGGGTCTCTCCGTCAGTCCGTCCCTCCAACCTGGCTGGCTGGCTGTCCATCCATCCCTCCAGCCGCGACTAAGGGTTGGCTCGCCCAGGTGCACCTACCCTTCTGCCGCCCCCTTGGCCGCGGATACGGCCCCTGCCAGCCCGCCTGCCTCTTCTCTGGGGCTGCCAGGTGCTCTCGGAAAGTCCCGCTCTCCCTCCCCCTCAGCAGACTCGGTTGGCTGCCTCTGAAGTGCTGGCTTTGAGTGCTGTGGGCAAGGGGCCGGGGGTGGGTGCGTGTGTGTTGCCAGGTTGGCTCAGGGGGTGCCTGTCCTGCTGCCGCCGCCAGCGGAAACCAGAGACGCGCTGGGCCCACCAACAACCGTCTTCCCTGCAGGGACAGTGCCAGGCTTGCAGCTCAGGCCCCGCCAAGCCTCACACCGCTGCTTCTTGCTCCTTGCGCTCTCTGGGAGCTCAAAAGGAGGAGCTGCTGTGTGGATGCCTCGGGCGTATGTGCAAAGGGCTGGGGGGAATGCTGGTGCTGGCACGTGTGCACGTGTACAAAGCAGCTGTAGGGAGGGGAGTGCGTGCAGGGGGTCTGCCTTCGTGGCCGGGTCCGGCTCAGGCTACGGACTGGCGCTGGGCCGCGGACCGGGGGTTGATGACCTCTGATGTAAAGTATCCGGAAAGATAGGCAGGTAAAGACCACAGTTCTTTCTATGCAAATGACTCAGGAGATCCAACTTCTTATCCCACTGAGTCATGAAACATAATGGGTGTAATATTGGACCAGACAATTATTTTTTACACACACACACACACACACACACACACAGTTCTGAGGATAATGTGGGGAACAGGACATATGCTCCTTTGGGCTCACTGCAGAAAAGGCAAGCTATAAATGTAATTATAATAAAAATATAAAATTGCATCTCTGGGGACTTAGGCTTTTATTTCTCAGGCTTATATTTCTGAAGCGTCAGCTCTTAGTTCGATGCAGCAAATCATTTTTGCAATGAAGAGAATTTTCAAAGGCAATATCTTGTACAATGCGGGGCCTCTGCAGTTTGAAGAGGAAATGCTATCAGTCCTGCTGGAGGCAGCCCCCAAGCCCCTTGGACATGCCTAAAGTAGCTCTTTGGAGCCTGGCTCTTGATTTGGAGGGGTTTTGAGCAAGAGCATATGAAATACTGCATTCATTTTATTGCTTTATGAAAAGCTGTTGACAAATGAAAGAAACCTCAAAGACAAGCATGATTAAGAGGATGGAAGACTGGGTTTATGAAGAAAGATAAGGACAGGCAAGCTGCCAAGTCTGGAAAATCAAAGGGCTAAGTTGCAAAGAGATAGTGCAAATATTGGACTGGGAAGAAGGGAAAGGAAAAGACAACAATTAAGCAAAACAGAGCACAAGATGAAAACATCAAAGAAACAAATCTTGTTAGTTAGGTGGTGTTGCCGTGGAATTACAGCTAATGGAAGAGCGGAAGATGAGAGTGGGCTGGAAACATTTACATTAGGGAGAGATAAAAATACCTGTGAAAACACTGACCTGGGAGAAATGTGAGCTTTGCCCTAATTTGGTTTACATTAATTGAAAGGGTGCTAAAAGAAATGCTTTATATTTTCTCTAAGAGGCAAATGCTGCCTTGGCAAAATTTGGGAGGAAGGACTACTTTCCAAATTCTGATTTTAAAACCAGAAGAGGATTTCTCAAAACTACTCCTGTGCCTGGTAATGCTTTGTTGGAATTGTCAGTAAATGTCACTAGCTTTGGGTCAGATCTCTGGATCACACAGCATGCTGAATTCACTTACAGAGCAATCCAATCCTGCCAGGGGAAGGGGAAGGAAGTGACAAATATGCACCATTAGACTGCTTACTATATCAGCAGAAACACTATCACTTATACACTTACACAAGCAGTAGGCAGAGTGGGGCTTGCATAGATGCCACCCCCCTTGAAAAATACAACACATCTGACCTTGACACTTCCTAATATTTTACCAACAAAGCTCCTTTGGAGAGGGTATCTATGTGTGGTATATGTGTTTTATTTACCACATATCCTTGACATCTTTTTTTAAGCATAGAAGGGCAGCGTTTCTTCTGAAACCAAATTTACCTCCACTTATTTCCTTTTCTAGGAGATGGGGGAATGGCACATCAAAATCCAGAGGTGTCTGTGTGTGCAGCTCACAGACCTTTGGGAGTTGACCACCCCAATTTCTACTCACAGACCTTTATATGAGGGTAAATTGGGACTCCTAAGCAAACCTCTAAATTGTGACAGCAGAATTCCTTTCTGCTAATGGAGGGACTTCTCTGCCCATTATTTCAGAATTAGTTACGTATATAAATTGGTCTGGCATGCCATTTTTCCAGTGTGGGATTAATTTCCTGTACCTATAACGTATTATTTATTCAAAATATTTGCAGGACACCATTCAGAGTTAAAGACCTCCCAAAGCAGCTTCCAACATAAAAATGTACTTATAAGTCATAATAAAACCAGAAACTCTCAATCTGTTATGCCATACATTGTAAATTAAAATGACTGACTAACACCTCTATTATAATTGTTCATCTGTTTATTTGTACAGCTATTTTACCACTGAACATAAAGAGTAAAATGAATTCCATTTCCAAGGACTAACTTTTACCAGTTTCTATCCTTTAATCTGATTTAGCATCATATGTAAGACTCACATAGGCTGCAATAAAAAAAAAAACCTGCAGACCCTGTGCACATTTACAAAGATAGCCCAATTAGCATCTGTCAGTGTCTTATTTATTACCTTTGCTTTTCATGGTCTTTCCTATACCCTTTAGTGTCAGGCTGACTTATAGCAATATTAGCCATGGAGATACTATTTCTAGACTAGCTATACTACCCAATTCCATTTTACTAGAATAATTGTGCTTCAAAGATTGATCCTGGTTACTATCCCAAAATGGTAACAAGTAAGATAAAAATTGAAACATACACCAAAGAATAAAGAATGTCTGTCTTTAATTGCAGATGAAAGACATCTTCATTCCAGTCATTAATCCTCAAACAAGCCAATACAATAAAGAAGATGATGGGTAAGAACTGAAAAGGACCAGGTACAAAGGGAAAGCTATAAATAAACAGCAGCAATAATCTTACAGCAGTTAACATGTCTCTGCCTCCCATCAGTTTCACTACCAAGTTACAGTACTTTGCTTTATGCCTAAGCCTCAAGTAAACAAAAGCAGTGCAATTAGGAAGCATACAGTTATATCTTCCTCCTTATTTAGTTATCTTTTGCTATAGTATACCTGTGAGACACCAGCAGAAGAAATGCTCCTAATTGGACGTCATTATGTATTTGCCCTTTCAGCACTGAATGTAATATAATAGGGATGAGATTCCTTTGGGCTCGCAGGGAATATGAGAAGATCTGTCATGTGCCATTACAATTAACTGGTGGAAAAGTGTAAGCCATTTCAATGGCTAGTGCTACAGATGCTTTAAATAAGGTACTCTGTATCTGAGGAAGTTGGTAGGACTGAGATATTTATTTGTTTATTTCTGAGGTTTATATACCACCCTAATAGTGCATGGCACTATTTATTTATTTATTTATTTATTTATTTATTTATTTATTTATTTATTTATTTAACTTATATGCCACCCACACTACCCGAAGGTTTCTATTCTGGGTGGTGTACGTATAAAAAACAAGCCGAAAAGTAAAATGACATAATTGGACATAACAGGCAAACAACAAAGAAGGAAAAAAAAACAGGCAAAGGTATAAACCTAGATGGTGTAGTAGAACCAGGAATCAAGAGAAGACAAGAAAACCATGAAGATCATGTTGTCTCCTCTAGGATGCCAGGGACACCTAGATGTTACATTGTCTATGAAATTAATTTGTGTACTAGTGCCATGGTGGTTGCCAAGAAACTCAGGTGCTCCTTCATGATTGGTACTTCTTAGGGGGTGGGGAGGAGAGAAGAGTGTGTGTGCAAAGGCAAGCTGCAGCACCCAGGGATACATGAATCTATGGGAACAAAACTGCCAGTGGCTCTTAATGACCAGGCTGCTGCTGTGTGTGACTGAACAATGGGTAGCCCTATTATGGCATTGAGGAAGCCTGTAGATACTGAAAATATGAAGGTGCTATACAGACCATGAAGAGTGCTATCACATGTTGGCCATACCTTTACACAAGTCATAATAGGAGCTGTAGTAGTGACGGAAGCAGATCATTGCAGAAAAAAAAGTGGAATTTAGAGTTTAATTTCTTCTTAATGGTTTAGGCCTGCTAGCAGAGGTATCCTAAATTGCATAACTAATTAACAGCCCTGGTTAAAAAAATAGGAGATGTTTAGGTCTGCCAGTAAATCAGCATCTAATTCCATGTGATTTCTTTTTCTTTAAATACTTGTTAAAATTTAATATAAAATACAATTTAACTGTTAATACAGTAGGACTAAAAACACAATAATGTTTTCCAAAAGAAAAAGAAAGGAGGGGAAAGAAAAGGGAAAAGAAAAAGAGAGAGAGAAAAGGAGAAAAGTATACATAGGCTTCAAAATAAGAGGCTTTCATATGTCTAAAAATATATACAGTATATGTGTAAATGTTGTCTATATGCCATGTGTTTATATGCTGATAACACTAAGACCTTCTGTATATTAAGTCAGAGGGAGTGGTCATCTATCTTTTCAGTGTTGCAAAATACTCTTTAATCAACAGTAGGGGCACAGATAATCCATTTATGCTAGTCAGTGGTTAATCTGCAAGAAGCAGGCAAATAGTTTCAAAGTACATAAGCATCAACGAAGATCGAAGCGTGGTCTAATATAAAATTAATACGTAGCCTAAGACCAGGGTGTGGGTCCTTGTGATATCACAGAAGTAAGACACGTATGAACAGGGGGCTGATTGTGAAAAATGAATACAAATAAAACCAAGTAAAGGGTCCCAAAACTTGGAGAAAATCCACGTAACCACCTAATATGGTAAAGTAGCTGCAATAGAACCCAAGCAGTTGCAATAATTGCTACCGTTCCTCTCAGGTTTTGTGCCTAAGCTTTATGGCCACCTTACATCCTTACACCTCCTCCTACAGCATCAGTTCTGCTAAGATTGATCTCCTGCCTATGAACCCAGTGAAGCACAGCATTTCCCAGATGCTTCAGCCAGCATTGTGAGACCTGGCAATCCTAATGGTTTTGTGCTATAACTAAGTAGAACCTAGATATTTCTGTCTGGTTTCAGTCTCCTGTATAAGAAAGCTAAGCCCTGTTCTTTCTGCTCTGTAGCTCCTTCATGGATTGCTGCCTTGTCGTGGCGAAGGGGCTTGAGTACCTCAGAAAATCTATGGGCTATGCCGTGCAGGGACACCCAAGACGGACAGGACATAGTGGAGAGTTCCGACTAAACGCAATCCACCTAGAGTAGGGACTGGCAATGCCACTCCAGTATCTTTGCCAAGAATGCCCCATGATCAGAAACAAAAGGCTAAAAGATATGACGCTGGAAGATGGGACCCTCAGGTCGGAAGGCATCCAACATGCTACTGAGGAAGAGCAGAGGACAAGTACAAGTAGCTCCAGAGCTAATGAAGTGGTTGGGCCAAAGCCGAAAGGACGCTCAGCCGTGGACGTGCCTGGAAGTGAAAGGAAAATCCATTGCTGCAAAGAAAAATACTGCATAGGAACCTGGAATGTAAGATCTATGAACATTGGGAAGCTGGAGGTGGTCAAACAGGAGATGGCAAGAATAAACATCGACATCCTGGGCATCAGTGAACTAAAATGGACAGGAATGGGCGAATTCAGCTCAGATGATTATCATATCTACTATTGTGGGCAAGAATCCCGTAGAAGGAATGGAGTAGCCTTCTTAGTCAACAAAAGAGTGGGAAAAGCTGTAATGGGATACAATCTCAAAAATGATAGAATGATGTCAATACGAATCCAAGGCAGACCTTTCAACATCACAATAATCCAAGTTTATGCACCAACCACCACTGCTGAGGAGACTGAAATTGACCAATTCTGTGAAGACTTACAACACCTTCTAGAACTGACACCAAAGAAAGATGTTCTTCTCATTCTAGGGGACTGGAATGCTAAAGTAGGGAGCCAAGAGATAAAGGGTATAACAGGGAAGTTTGGCCTTGGAGTTCAGAACGAAGCAGGACAAAGGCTCATAGAGTTTTGTCAAGAGAATAAGCTGGTCATCACAAACACTCTTTTCCAACAACACAAGAGGCGACTCTATACATGGAAATCACCAGATGGGCAATATCGAAATCAGATTGATTATATTCTCTGCAGCCAAAGATGGAGAAGCTCTATACAGTCAGCAAAAACAAGACCTGGAGCTGACTGCGGCTCTGATCATCAGCTTCTCATAGCAAAATTCAAGCTTAGACTGAAGAGAGTAGGAAAAACCACTGGGCCACTCAGGTATAATCTAAACCAAATACCCTATGAGTAGAAGTAAAGAACAGATTTAAGGAACTAGATTTGGTGGACAGAGTGCCTGAAGAACTTTGGATAGAGGCTCGTAACATTGTCCAGGAGGCAGCAACAAAAACCATCCCAAAGAAAAGGAAAGGCAAGAAAGCAAAGTGGCTGTCCAATGAGGCCTTACAAATAGCAGAGAAGAGAAGGGAAACAAAAGGCAAGGGAGATAAGGAAAGTTACAGAAAATTGAATGCAGACTTCCAAAGAATAGCAAGGAGAGACAAGAGGGCCTTCTTAAATGAACAATGCAAAGAAATAGAGGAAAATAACAGAAAAGGAAAAACCAGAGATCTGTTCAGGAAAATTGGAGATATTAGAGGAACATTTCGCGCAAAGATGGACATGATAAAGGACAAAAATGGGAGGGACTTAACAGAAGCAGAAGACATCAAGAAGAGGTGGCAAGAATACACAGAGGAATTATATCAGAAAGATGTGGATATCCCGGACAACCCAGACAATGTAGTTGCTGACCTTGAGCCAGACATCCTGGAGAGTGAAGTCAAGTGGGCCTTAGAAAGCCTGGCTAACAACAAGGCCAGTGGAAGTGTTGGCATTCCAGTGGAACTATTTAAAATCTTGAAAGATGATGCTGTTAAGGTGCTGCATTCAATATGCCAGCAAGTTTGGAAAACCCAACAGTGGCCAGAGGATTGGAAAAGATCAGTCTACATCCCAATCCCAAAGAAAGGCAGTGCCAAAGATTGCTCCAACTACCGCACAATTGCACTCATTTCACACGCTAGCAAGGTTATGCTCAAAATCCTACAAGGTAGGCTTCAGCAGTATGTGGACCGAGAACTCCCAGAAGTACAAGCTGGATTCCGAAGAGGCAGAGGCACTCGAGACCAAATTGCTAACTTGCGCTGGATTATGGAGAAAGCCAGAGAGTTCCAGAAAAACATCTACTTCTGCTTCATTGACTATGCAAAAGCCTTTGACTGTGTGGACCACAACAAACTATGGCAAGTTCTTAAAGAAATGGGAGTGCCTGACCACCTTATCTATCTACTGAGAAACCTATACGTGGGACAGGAAGCAACAGTTAGAACTGGATATGGAACAACGGATTGGTTCAAAATTGGGAAAGGAGTACAACAAGGCTGTATATTGTCTCCCATCTTATTCAACTTATATGCAGAATACATCATGCGGAAGGCTGGACTGGAGGAATCCCAAGCCGGAATTAAGATTGCCGGAAGAAATATCAACAACCTCCGATATGCAGATGACACCACTCTGATGGCAGAAAGTGAGGAGGAATTAAAGAACCTTGTAATCAGGGTGAAAGAAGAGAGTGCAAAAAATGGTCTGAAACTCAACATCAAAAAAACTAAGATCATGGCCACTGGTCCCATCACCTCCTGGCAAATTGAAGGGGAAGATATGGAGGCAGTGACAGATTTTATTTTCCTGGGATCCATGATCACTGCAGATGGAGACAGCAGCCACGAAATTAAAAGACGCCTGCTTTTTGGGAGGAAAGCGATGACAAATCTTGACAGCATGTTAAAAAGCAGAGACATCACCTTGCCGACAAAAGTCTGAATAGTCAAAGCTATGGTTTTTCCTGTCATGATGTATGGAAGTGAGAGCTGGACCATAAAGAAAGCAGACCGCCGACGAATTGATGCCTTTGAATTGTGGTGCTGGAGGAGACTCTTGAGAATCCCCTGGACTGCAAGGAGAACAAACCTATCAATTCTAAAGGAAATCAACCCTGAGTGCTCACTGGAAGGACAGATCCTGAAGCTGAGGCTCCAGTACTTTGGCCATCTAATGAGAAGAAAAGACTCCCTGGAAAAGACCCTGATGTTGGGAAAGTGTGATGGCAAGAGGAGAAGGGGATGACCAAGGATGAGAAGGCTGGACAGTGCCTGCGAAGCAACCAACATGAATTTGACACAACTCCGGGAGGCAGTAGAAGATAGGAGGGCCCGGTGTGCTCTGGTCCATGGGGTCACGAAGAGTCGTACACGACTAAATGACTAAACGAATGAACGAAGCTCCTTTGCATCTCCATAGCTGAATATTTTTTTTCTTAAAAGAATCAAGTTAGAAGCATTCATACTGAAGCTCTTGCTTGTAGGTCTCCATCCCCCCCCCAAATTACTCTTATGTGCATAGAGCTGTATGCACGTAGGCCAAGGGGGCAGTATCTGAGGGTCCAGAGATCATTCACTGTCCACTAGTACCATCTACGTAAATGGGGTTTAGGGTCAGGCCTTGGCATTGGGCCATTGTTGCTGCTAGGCAAGGAAAAGGGAGTGTGTGAGAAAGCCTGCCGTGTTGGTGGGGAGCAAGAGGCCTGTGGGCCCCATTGTGTTTCTGATCCAACTTGTAGCAGAATAATTTTCTTTAGGTGGATGCATTCTGAATTGAGAGGGAAGCAGAGCTTCCACATTACTACGGTAATTTCCTCATGATACAAACTAATTTATTATAAATCTATTCATGATATAACATCGTTTTATTTCAATGAACCTAATGGTTCTCTTCCTTGTCCTCTCCCTGCTTTACTGTCTTTACAATCCTGTGAGACAGCTCAGGTTGAGAAACACTGACTAAATGAATTGCATGACAGAGTGGGCCTCTGAGTCTGACTCCCAAGTCCCAGTCCAACACAATACAATATCCACAGGCTCTCTTTTAACCATGCCAAGAGGCCTCTATTCTAGCATGGTTAGAATCATACAGTATGATGGGTTAGCTATTTCACCCAAGCAACTTCCCTGTTTGGAAAGGAACATAGTAGAGAGTTTGCTTTCTTGGTGGAAACTGGCCCTGGCCTTATTCAAATGTTAAGTCTGAATCCACAGAAGGCTCAAAGGGTGGGTGGGGCAAGGTGGGGTACAGAAGCACTCATGTAAGCCCAAAGGCTAAGTCCCCTATTCAGATCTGAAGAAGAGGCTGTAAGTATATTCAACTCAATATGCTTGCAATACTTGCCTGATTGGGAGCTGTGCTTTATCAAGATTCCTAGTCATGCAAGTACAATGATCAAATTCAGTGGAAATGACTATATCATCTTCACATATAAAGCATGTGAAGGCCTTAGGAGACTTCCAGGTGGGAATGGACACTGGGGACAGGACCTATGTGTGCTCCCACTGCTTACTGAGATTCAGGCCTACTGCTATCTAATGTTAACTATTGGGGTGGGGCAGAAAAATGTATATGTGTAAAGAAGGGATTATTGCTTTCTCATATATAAGGAACAGGAGAAAAAAACATGGTGCACTTGTAAAGAAAGGTTAATTGCTGAGAAAGTCTAATTCAGGCCTCTTAATTAAAATGGTTGATGCACATATAATGGTTTCAACGGTTTGGCAGAGAGAATGCCCATTACAGAAATTATTATTTTCAGTAGCCTTCTTGCCAAAACAAAGGAAATGTCACTGGCTCCAGAATGGATGATGTTAGAATATATCCCATTATCTTCTCCCCAATGTAGATCCTTGTTGATTTTATTTAAGAGCTTATTGTCAAAAGGCTAGATTTTGCTGTGAAATCTTGCTTTATTGCTAGATTAATGTTCAATAACAAATGTTCTCTTTAGGGAGATTAAACCTCACTCTTAATGTACATTTTCTATACAGTCTTACTGGTTAAGAAACAAACAGCACCCTCACATATTATTATAAGCGGTATCTTCTACTTACTGGTGTAGCAATATGGGCAACCTCTGAGGGCATACAACCCACAACACTTTATTCTGGGGAAGACATCTCAGAGCCAGGTTTTGGGGTTTAGACAGCTTTGTATGGCCAGTGCTACTCTCTAGCATTGACACGGGATGCAATAAGGACAGCAGTGAATACGTAATGTAGAGATGCATCAATGCTTTTCTCTCCAGCTTAGTCCACTAATGTTAAATTAAAGTTGGATTGAACAGCCTTACAAAGAGAGGGCACCACCAAACAGAAGACTATAACAGACGGAACTCCTAATAGTCCACCAACTGTCTATAGTGCTTCCTAGGTACCTGACATTCCCTTTTGTTTTTGAAGTCTCAAGTCAGCATAGAAGTAAGAGGTCTACACCACTAGAAAACCATCAGACGAAATGAGTGGCAAGCTGTATATAGGTTCTGAATAACAAAACACCAGCAGATTCAGAACATTCTGGAAGAATCATAATAATGATTAATACATCATAAGTATGTTATGTACATGAGGAGGAACCAACAGAAAAATGTCAGGTTCAAATCCTGACGTCACTAATGATACCATTTATCAGCTTGTCCACACCTGCTGTCACAAAGCATTCTTTGTAGGGTTCATTGGTTTCTTTTAGATCTGAGAAGCAACTTCATTGATTTCATTTAGTTCTGAGCAGCTACCTGTACTTAAAATTTGCCACAATGTCTTGAAGTGATGGTATATGAGGGCACCGTGGGAAGTTAAAATGGCTGCCTCCTCTATCTTGCTTATAATAAAATGCATTCAATTTTATGCTTTGTATAACCTCCATCCCACAGAGACATCTATGGATCTCCCATTTGAAGCACAAATGCTAATAGTAATAGATGAAGAAAATAAGTATAAAAGCTGCTCTTATAATCCATATTGTACATTTCCTGGTACTGCCAGCACTGCCATTGACTACATTAAGTTAATTTTTACTACTGTATTAACAAATGCCAAGTATACACTTACCACTTAGATGCATACAGTGAAAAACACTTGTCTCTTTCTTTAGCACAGCTGTGTGGGTAAAGAAGGGGGCTGACTGTCTAGCTTCTTGAACAGCAAATTTTCAAGCAAATTTGAAAATAATTTGAATGTAGAACAACCACTTTGCTGAGACAACAGGAAAAAATGGCAACGAAAGCTCACAAGAGACCCATTTGTTTCATTTGTGTTTACAACTGTTCATTCAGAGTGCTCCACAGCCTAGCTGCGATATTGGAACATAAATTAATTTACTACAATTCTGATGTGAGATGGAAAGATTAATGTATTGTGTATCCAAAGGGAATTCCCACTAGAAGCTGTTTGCTAGACTCCATAGAAACCAGATCTACTCATGTTGTACTGCAGCTGCTGTGATGCCTTAGCAACAGAACTAGCCTTCTGTATAATGCTCAGCTGCAATCCAGGAGCCATGTTACATTCCAAAAATACAGTGAGACTGGCAATCATAGGTGAACAGTGTGTGAATGGAAAAAGCAAACAAATAATAAACAGCTCCGTTATCTATTAATTTTCTCTATTTCATGAACAATTTCAATATACAGTATTTCTATGGCTTCTTAAAGATGGAGAATAGAAATTACATCAAAAAGATAATAACAAAGGTGAAAACGTAATTTTCAAATGTACAGCATATTTTCATCATGGCTCCTCAAGACATTAACAAAACAAAAAATAAAAAATAAAGGATGAAACACAATAAAACAATGGAACAATGAGATAAGACACATCAAAGAAAAGACTATAGAACTATCTGAGCAAGTATATTTATCACAGGTAGAGAGAAGTGCACTAGTCCAACCTCCACCAGGTATTTTTATCTTAAAAATAAAGTGCAATGAATCTGAAGAAAGTCTCTGCTATCTAGGGGTGTGTGGTCCCCATGGAAGTAGGAATGTTGATTTTCTAAGGTCCTAATCCACAAGGAAAGTCCCAATGGACAACAAGGAGACCAGTTACACAGGAGTTTATCCTGTTCTATAGCCCCCTGCTGGGATGGCTGGGATGACACTAAAGAACACTGACTATACAATGTTCTTGTTAGGGCATTCCAATCCATTCGTAATGAAGACCTGTCCATTCCAGATTGGTCTAGGTTTCAAGCCTACTATATATTTGGAATGATTAGGCTCTCCCCAAATAAACACAATTTTCTTTTTGCATGATCACCCAGATCCATCTAGAGTGGGGTTCAGTGTATGTGTTCTTCCTGCACATCAGTGGTGATGTGTAGAGGTGCGTGTGGTCTGGCCGTGACTGCAGATGGCAGCCTCCATCCTGTTTTGAATGAAAAGGGCATTTTTGTTTTACTTGTATTTATTTACTTTTGCACTATTGTGTTGCATCACTTAAGTGGGCTAAAAATAATATCCTGACTGTGCAACTTTGCCTTTACACACCTTTATTGCTCGCCATTTTTGCAAATATGACATTGCTCAACATCTGTCAATGAGGACAATGAAGCACACTCTCCTCTACCTGCAGTAAGTGCCCCTATTTTAATAAGTACTGGATTATATGTGCCCTCACACCATGGTAACCCAGATTTCTTCACTTACTGAGATGGTGCCCAAAGAATAAATTATGGAACTCCAATAATCATTTTCATTGCCTTCTAACTGTGGAGGGCATCCTTCTGAAAGAGAGGGATTCCGACTCAGGAAGGTCTGCACATGACTTTGAACACTGGGGGGAAAAGGCATTTAAAACTGAAGAAAGAGACTCCATTGGCAATTTTAAAAAGTCTTCAGAAAAGTATTAACCTATCTCAGCAAAAACAGGCAGGAAAACAAAACCAGACAAAACCAAACGAACCCTTTAAGACGAACAAATTTATTACAATTCATGAACTTTCATGCTTTCCCTCAGACATTTGAATTAATGAATTGTAATCCAAGAAAACTCACATAGAAAGACATATGTTAGTCTTAAAGAGACCACAGTACTTTTGTTTTGCTTTCCCTTTTTAAAAATGAATTTTCCATATATAGAGTGTCATGGAAATTATGGCAGAGGGAGAAGGTCTAGTACACTGTCCCTCCTTAAATACTGTATTATTATCCACAATTTCTGAATAGGGTTTTATGTACTGATCAGCCATTTCTGTCAACATTTGGCCAGTAAAAATTTTCAAAGGAATACATTGATTCATTGTAGGCTGGACAAGGATCTGTCTCTCTTTATTTTGCCTCTTAATTTAAAAAGAGACAAGTTGTTAATGAAGCATTTCTGTACCAGAACAAAATGTGCCACTGGAATGTTCTCTGACTAGATATAAAACATCCAGTCTTTCTTCGGTAATGTATTTCACAAGCTGAGAAATGAAGTAAGGAGGCATGACATTATTAGGCATTCCTATTGCCATGCTCTGGTCATAGGTTCTATTTGACGCACCTCTTTGTTATTTGATTGCCACTTTTCAGTGGAAGATTGGTTGGCTTTATAACAGAGGAATATACTTTCCCTGAGGCCACATATGGTCAAATTTCAAGTAGCAGTGAACAGTGGTTATAGATTTGAAATCCAGCCCTCAGAACCTTTTAATCTATGCATTTTTAGTTACGTATTTCATATTTGTGAGTAGTCACATGTTGTGATTGATTTGTTGAAACAACCAAGTACACAATGACAAGACAAGGCAAGGAACCTAAGCTAAAAGAAATGGGACAGTACCTCCTAGTAGCTGGAGTCGGGACTCATATTATCATGGCAATATACAACTGCTGCTGGAATAAAGTAATAAAATAGTTAAAACGCAAATATACTATAATGACATGCAATATTGTTTTTATTTACAGCACTTTTCGAAGCCTTCTTTAAAATTTCATTAGATTCCAGCACCACTGATAATTAAAGATCACTTTCTCTCCTTGAAGTATTTTTAAATGAAGTCCTATAATGGATGGTGACATAGTATCTCCTTAGATAATGATGGTTATCTAGATAATTTTCATTCAAGATCAGGTCTAGTTTTAATAGCAGAAACAACCTTGCTTACTTTGGTGGACATCCTACAATTAGAATTCCATAAGGGTAGCACACCCTTGTCAGTTCAGTGGCCTCTCTCAGTGATGTTCAAGGGAGGCCAGACTAGAAACAAGAGTACCAGCTCTTGTGGGTGGAGTAGCGCTCCCTCTGAAAGACTAGATCCACACCTTGGGAGTGCTTACTACTTGAGGATAATCAGATTGCAAGCGTGGCAAATAGTGTCTTTGCCTAGCTTGTACTGGCGTGCTGGCTGCATCTCTTCTTGGGAAAGGTGGATCTGGACATAGTAATCCATGCTTAAACATCTCATAATAAAGTATTATAATGCATGGTGTGCTGCTGTCTTTGCAAAGTGTTTGGAAAACAACAGAATGTGCACTATGGATGTAAAGAATAATCACTGAATTCTTCATTCTAGTAGATTAAGGTTGTCTTTATATTTAAAAAGAACTGGCTGGATATATCAATGAGTTATGTATCTGATTGTGAAGTCAGAGGTTGGAAGTTCACTCCCTCACTATGCATCCCAGAAGAGCCAGCCTGTGTGGCCTTGAGGAAGCTGCGCAGTCCCAGAATGTCCCCAGAAGAAGGGAATGGTAAACTACTTTTGAATATCCTCTACCTGGAAAACCCTGAAAAAAGTTGGCATATGTCAGAATTTATCTGATGTCACATTGTTGTTGTTGTTGTTGTATGAAAAGACACTTCAATTTTTCCTATCGATGTCTCCATAACTTCTGAAAACTGAATGTCCAAGATCTGTATCCCCTGTAACCCTTTCCCTCTTAGAAACAAAGCACACGCACAGAAAAAGCACAGAACAATGAATGATTTTTAAAACAGACACAAACTCTGTCTCTGACACTTGTGATACCTAAAGGTTTATGCCACAATGCATAAACTTTATGTGAACTTTTAGACAAATTATCTTTAAAGTGTTATTTATGTAAAAATGTTATTCTGTGGAATTTTGCTTAATTTGTACAAAAAAATCACCTTGCACTTGTCCCTTCTCTTGTTAAAAATGCAGCAAAATACCTCACCCTCTTGTGGGGTGAGAAGAATAATTTTCCAGTTCTATGTCTTTGCCTGCAAGCATGAGACAAGTGAGAATTTACATCTCTATTGTGCAAAATGCAAAAGCTAGATTGTTACTTAGGTATGCTTTACAGACCATATAACATTATGGTCAATTCTTGATTGCTGCTATATTTTTCTAAGTGCCAGTCTCCCAAGTCATTTACCATTACTGAAACAATGGCTTCTTTCCTGCTGTTGAGTTGCTGCAGAACTCAACTCTCTTGGAAGTCACTGGGTATAACTCAGCAGAGACTCAAGAAGATACATGTTTTTACATGGCAAAGGACTGCCCTTTACCTGCTCTGATGCATATTGCATTTCCTTTAGCCTTAGATTGTTTTTCTTAGAGTTACTGATGTCACATCTATCCTTCTCACATTTCTGTTCTTACTCTCTTTGGGGTAGCATAGGAGAGACATCTTGCTTTTGTTCTTAAGAGCTGAAAGGGACAGCTATGGCTCCTGACACCTCCAACTGAATTAGAACAAGGCTTCTATCCCTATTTCTATCATAAGTGTACTTCTCTAATAAACTTGAGCTTACTGTCTCAAAAGGAATGGTGGATGTGATTCTGTTACAAAGGGGAAAGTATGCTCAGGTAATCATTTTGAGTTTCAGAGGGCTATTGCATGCTCATTGTCTAACAAACTCAAGATCCTAGTCCTTACTAGCAACGCTCTGAACGACTTGAGGCTATGGTATTTGAAAGACCACCTGTTTCCATATGAGGACTCCCCATAACTTGCATTTATTGTCGGAGGCTTTGCTGCACAGTCTCTTCCCCTGAGATAAAAGACTGGTGGCCACTTAAGACAGAGCCTTTGTGTAGCAGCATCCCTGTTAAGGAACTCCCTCCTTAGAACAGGTAGGTTTGTTCCAATCATTTCCTTGAACTGTTCAATTAAGGAGAGATCTTACTTCCATGATTTTGAGTGCAGCAAAGCAAACACAGTTTACTTGCCACATACGTCAACTCACCTGGGGCTCAGAAAATTTCCTGTTTTAGCTGCCTGCATTGAGTTTCAAGAACAAATTTATTAAGCCTGGAATTCAATAACTAAACAACTACAACTTCATGCCTGGCTGCAGTTATGCACTGGATGAGGGCAAATAAGCTGAAATTGAATCCTGACAAGATAGAGATCCTGTTGTTGGGAAGGCATCCTGATCGGTTAGGGGGCCTGTTACCTGACCTTGATGGGGGTCACACTCCACTTGAAGGATCAGGTACAAAATCTGGGTGTGCTTCTGGACCTAGCCCTCTTTGATGGAGAAACAGGTCCTGGCTGTGGCCAAATCTGTCTTTTTCCATCTGAGGCAGATTGCACACCTTCATCCCCTTCTCGACAGGAGATTCCTAATAACACTGGTTCATGTATTGGTAATCACGAGGATTGACAATTGCAATGCTCTCTATGTGGGGCTGCCCTTGAAGGTGGTTCGGAAGCTTCACCAAGAGCAAAATGCAGTGACCAGGCTGGTCACTGACACATCTATATTTGATCATATGTCACCAGTCCTGGCTGGCTTACACTGGCTGCCAGTGTACTTCCGGGCCCAATTCCAGGTATTGATGCTAATTTATAAAGCCCTTTACGGTTTAGGACCTTGCCACCTGTCAGAGCGTCTCTCCCTCAGGTCATCTTGCCGTCCCACCCACACCTCCCAGTCTTTAATGTTGCAGGTGGCCACTCCAAAAGAGACCTGGAAGGCACCAACCAGAAACCGGGCCTTTTCAGTAGTGGCCGCTGTAGTATTTAGTGGAACTCTCTTCCTGTGGAGGTGCGACTCGCCTCCACCCTGCTGAGCTTCCGCAAGCAAATTAAAACCTGACTTCTTACCCGGGCCTTCCAAAGCACCACCCTTTCGTAAAATTATGCTGGTCTGTTATCTGCCATCCTATGTCCCAGAGTGGTGATTTTATTGGGGGGGGGGATAGGGTTTGTTTGTTTTCTTTTTATATGTTTTATATGGTTTATATGGTTTTAAGAATATTTTGTAAGCCGCCCAGAGTAGTGGCATGTTCACTAAATGGGTGGGGGGGATGTATAAATAAACAAACAGAAAGAAATAGCCTTATAAGTGAGAGACCCCATTATATGATCTATGTTATTCAGATTCAGAAGCAGATGTTAATTAAACATGATGTGTCAACTTTGAAACACATTGTGAGCATATAGATACTAATTAGAAATTATCAGTCTCCTACACTGTCAGTGCCAGTTTAATTTTTTTAAATCCAAACACTCTGTGACATCTTTGTGACAGTTAAATGTTTTTGTATATTTTCTTGTCTGTGGTGATGATAAATTCTATTGTTTGCTTTATTTCATTTTTTGCTTTTAGTGAAATAGACAGTTTTGTTATCTTTTAAGTCACAACGAATCATGTGGCCACAAGGCATTCTTTTTAATTAACATCTGCTTATTTTGGTGGCCTATATTTTGCATGAAACTGGGTTATAAACATTTTAAATACTATATTGCAATTGATACTAACTTTCCAGGAATGTTCTTACCCTTACTCAATGGCCAGAATCCAATTTATCATAGCAATATGTAAAATTATGCCAGGATAACTTTGCTGGGTATTACACCCAGGCAAAGCAGATTGTGCAACTGACTGCATGGTAACTGTCTTGACCAATTGTGCAATATGCCGGTGGAAGTGCTTTGTGGACAGCACTTCTGCCTTGACAGTATTGTAACTACTGTGAGTGTAATATTGAGTAGCCAAGCCACGGGGTTCTAGTTATATTGGGGCAGCCTCCTAGCTTACCTCTAGACTCCACAGATGTTATCTTCTATCACACTACTTATCTTGAGTTCTTAAATTGGCCAAATACATCAGCTCTGATTAGAGGGTACTCTCTCAGTTCCAGCCCTGCATTAAGACTGGGTAGACAGTCTATTTGACCAAACTCAGGGAGAAAGTGGAAGACAGGAGAGCCTGGCATGCTCTGGTCCATGGGGTCGCGAAGAGTTGGACACGACTTAACAACTAAACAACAAGACTGTCTAGCCAGTTTATTTATAGGAAGTAGGTCTCTCTGTGAGAAACCTTGTTCTTCACCATAGGCAGCAAAATGGCTTGGGCCAACACTGGCATCCTCAAGATATTTACTTGGAGGACAACTGCCACCCCTCTGTATCAGATAATTACAGTCAGTTTCCAATATTCAATTTTTGGATAAGGTATTACAGCAGGAGGTGGCTTCTCAATGCCAGGGATTCCTGGATGAAATGGATGATCTAGACCATTTCATATCATCTTCAGGACTGTTTATGGGATGAAGACAGCTTTGGTCACCTTTGTGGATCACCTATGTGAGGAACTGGACAGAGGGAGTGTTTCCTTGTTGGTTCTGCAGGAATTTAAGCAGCTTTGATACCGTTGATTGATTGATTGATTGATTGATTGATTGATTGATTGATTGATTGATTGACTGAGTGAGTGAGTGAGTGAGTGAGTGAGTGAGTGAGTGAATGAGTATCATTTGCAGGCTGCCTTTCTTCCGATGAGGGGGCTGAGTCATCTCTGTGTGATGGGACTTAGAGGTACTGTATTGCAGTGGTTCCAGTATTTCCTAGAAAAACAACTCAGAAGGTGATGTCGGAAGACTCCTGCCCAGTGCCTTGGCATTTGGCTTGTGGTGTCCCTCGAGGCTCTCTTTTGTTGCTCATGCTACTTGGTATTTACATGAAACCGTGGGGAGTGCTTGTTCAGGGTTTGGGAGTATGGTGTCACCAGTACACTGATCACACCCAACTAACTAACTAACTAACTAACTAACTAACTAACTAACTAACTAACTAACTAACTAACTAACTAACTAACTAACTAACTAACTAACTAACTAACTAACTAACTAACTAACTAACTAACTAACTAACTAACTAACTAACTTCCATCCTTCCATCCTTCCTTCCTTCTTTCTTTCTTTATTTCTCTAACTCCAAGGAACTCCTTTCCTGTTCTAAAGAAGTTTGTGGTGATAGACTGGATGAGGGCAAACAAATTGAAACTTAATCCAGAAAAGACAGAGGTGCTCCTGGTCAGCCATAAGGCAGATCAGAGAGTAAGGATTCAACTTGTGCTGAACATGATTATACTCCCTCTGAAAACATGGGTTTTCAGCTTGGAAGAACTTCTTGACTCATCTTTGAGCCTGGGTGCTCAGGCCTTGATGGCGGCCAGGTATGCATTTGCACAGGTAAAGCTAAAGGGTCAGCTGTGCCTGCTTCTTGAACTGTCTAATTTAGCTACAGTGGCACATGCCTTTGTTACATCCTATTTGGATTACTGCAACACATTCTACTTGAGGCTGCCTTTGAAAATGGTTCAGAAACTTCAGCTGATGCAAAGTGCTGCAGCGAGACTGTTGAACAGAGCTAGATATAGGGATCATGCAACTACCTTGTTTCAGCAGATTCCTTGGCTATCCACCCATTTCTGAGCCCAATTCAAGGTGCTGGTTATGACCTATAAAGAACTATATAGTTTGGACCCAGGCGATCTGATGAATCACATCTCCCCGTACATCCCTTCTTAAGTTTTAAGAGCATCTGGAGAGGACCTTCTGTTGGTCCCATCACCTTCACAGGTATCTTCGGTAGAGACCCAAGAGAGGGCCTTCTTGGCTGCTGCCTATAGATTATGAAATGCCCTCCCAGCAAAGATGCCCTCTCTTCACTTTTTGGAAACCACTAAAAATAGTTTTCTTCCAATACATTTTTACTATCTAATTTTAATGTAACTAGTTGCCCAATGATTGCTGCTAGCACAGTGGTGCCTCACAAGATGAAAGTAATTCGTTCTGCGAGTAGCGCTGTCTTGTGAAATTTTCGTCTTACAAAAAGCGGTTTCCCATAGGAATGCATTGCAATGTATTCCTATGGGAACCTCCCAAGACAAAAATAATTCATTTGTCTTGCGAGGCATCGGTCTTGCGAAAACCATTCGTCTTGCGAAGCACAGCCATAGAAGAAGCCATCTTGCGAGGCACCACAGCGATCACAGAAACCATTCGTCTTGTGGGTTTTTCATCCCGTGAGGCGTTCAGCTTCCCAGGCACCACTGTATATTCTTTTTAGTATGTTTTTCAAATGCTTTTATAATATTTAACCTGATTTTATATGATGTTTTTAATATTTTCATGTTTAATGACTTTTTAATGTTTCTTGTATGTTGTTTTAATTTCTGTTCCCTTTAATGACCTGTGAGCCACTCTGAGTCCTGGCACCGGGGGGTGGGGGGGACACCAGCCCAGAACTGTAGTAAACAAACAAACACACAAACAAACCAAGAAATCAGAACTGGGCAAGCTGGCTTTAGATTACTACCATGCTATATTTAGATGCTACTTATAAAATATTATCTCTCTCTCCCCCCCTCCTCCTCTCTCACTCACTCACACAAACAAACAAACAAACACACAAGCCACAAACTGAGAACAAGGGATCTGTGAATCTAAAGGCAATTTTCCATGCCCTGCTTTTTTCATCCCAGCCCCAGCTATAATATAGTCATCCAAACTGCCTCCAGGATCCTGGAACCACAATCTTCTCAAGGAAAGCTTTGATCTAACTATGCATAGCTAAGTCATTTCGAGTATTAAAGAATTTACAATGATGCAGTTTATTTCTTTCCTTCTAAGTCTGCGCTCCTGAACATCAAGTGTTATCTCTCTGACATGTGGCACCATGGTTATTCAGGGCATCAGAATAGAACAGTCTACGATTAATTCAGTAGGTAAAGCAGCAATACAAATCTGAACAATGAGCAGAAAGGCCAACCATAAAGCTCACTCTCTGCCTTGTCAGAGAGAAGAGACAGCATTAAATTTTGAGACAAGCATTCAAGAGTTTGCTTATTCCTAGGCTGAAGGATTTTAAGGCATCAAGAAGCCACATGCAACCACCAAATTATTTATATCTGCGTGCATTGTAAGTTTCATTATTTTATGGAAAGTGAAACTGTGAATATTCTAACCAAATCTCAATTTGTTTCAGATAAAACACACTGACTGCACATGCCTAGTTCACACATGCATCTTTGAAACTTGATTTCTCTGCATATGATGGCAAGCAGTTGAAAGTGTGAACTGGGTCAATTAAGAAATGTTTGATTCAAGCTAGAAGTACTGTGTAAGACAAGGATGGATGACATGTTGCTGCTGGATTGTAATTCCTAGACTACTTGTCACAACCAATGCTGTGAAAATACACAAGCTAAAGCAGTGGTCCGCAACCTTTTCGGGACCGCAGACCAGCTGAGCCTCTTAGGAAGGCAGGGCACCCCCGCATGCTCGCGCAGACCCCCGTGCTCTCTCTCTCGCATGCACAAAGTGTTGGGGGAGCACCCACCCACCAGCGTGAGTACACCAGCGTGTCGCGGCTGCCACCTCCTCCTACATCACCACAAGAGATGACAGGTCACGATCCATCACACACACACACACTTCGCTGCCACCAACCACACATAAACCTGACACTTCAGACTTAGTATGGATTTCAAAATAAAAATGATGTTTTATTGAATACAGAAATAAAAAATGTAAATCACTCAGTAAAAGAATCACTTGTCAAACTATATTTCTCAGACCTTAACCCTGCACAGTTCTTGGTTACTTAACACACAGTTACCTAACCTATATCTAACCCTCTCACTCTCCCACTCATTCCCCAACAACCTTTTCCCTCTTTGCACACCCCCCTTATATACACAAACTCCATCCCTTTAAGACCCACCTCCTGCCCTGCCATAGGCCAGGAAACTCCAGCCTTAGCCAAGACAGGCAGGTGACGTCATGGCACACGTCACATACCTTCCCCCTTTAATAAGTTGTTTTGTGGGAGAAAGCTAAGGTGCTTTTTCCCCAAAACAACTGCAACAAACATCAATCATTACATTTATCAACACAGTTTAACACAACTACAAATATACTTACACTTCCTCCATACAGGTAAATAAAAACATGCAATGCAAAACATTTATCATAACACAATACATAACTTTCCAAACATTTTACATTGCCATATACCATGCACAGAGTCCATAAGTCCTTCAGATGTTGTCTTCCGGTCTTCTGGATAAGGCGTCAGCCACACAGTTTATAGTCCCTCTGACCACCTTAACCTCGAAATCATAGTCCTGCAAAAGAAGCGCCCACCTCATCAGTTTACTGTTCTGTGATTTCATAGTCCGCAACCACGATAGAGGTGAATGATCAGTGCACAAGGTAAAATGTCGACCCCAGACGTAAGCCTTCAGCTTCCGGATCGCAAAGATGATCGCCAAACACTCTTTCTCGATGGTAGAAAGATTCTTCTCCCTGGGAAGCAACTTCTTGCTCAGGTACGCCACTGGATGTTGGTCTCCGCTGTCATCCTGTTGGCACAGTACCGCTCCCACACCGGCATTAGACGCATCTGTGTAGATGATGAACTCTCTGTTGAAGTCAGGAGCATGCAGCACTGGATGGTTGGTTAGAGCATCTTTCAGCTGTCCAAACGCCATCTCGCACTCTTCCGACCAGGAAACGCTGTTGCTGCTCTGCTTCTTTGTCAGGTCTGATAAAGGTGCAGCAATCTCACTGAAACCGGGTATAAACTTTCTGTAATACCCTGCCAGACCTAAAAAGGATCTCACTTTCTTTTTAGTGGTAGGTCTGGGCCAATTCAGGATTGCTTCTATCTTGGCCTCTAAAGGTTTGATTAGGCCTCCTCCCACTATGTGACCTAGGTACTTCATCTCTGAGTTACCTAGCTCAGTGGTCCCCAACCTTGGGCCTCCAGATGTTCTTGGACTTCAGCTCCCAGAAATCCTGGCCAGCAGAGTTGGTGGTGAAAGCTTCTGGGAGTTGTAGTCCAAGAACATCTGGAGGCCCAAGGTTGGGGACCACTGACCTAGCTGACACTTACTATCTTTAACGGTTAAGCCAGCATCATTCAATCTTTGTAGCACTAACTCTAGATGATGCAGGTGATCTTGCCAGGTGTTGCTAAAGACCCCTATGTCATCGATATAAGCTACTGTGAAGTCACTAAGCCCTTTCAGAGTATGGTCCATGAGCCTTTGAAATGTTGCTGGTGAGTTTCTCAGGCCAAAACTGAGGACCCGGAACTCAAACAGGCCAAATGGACTACCAAATGCGCTTTTCTCTTGGGCCTTAGGATCACTTCTTCCTTGCAAACACTCTTTGGTTAGACCTAAAAAGGATACTACTCTGCAACCTCCAATCATCTTACTTAGGTCATCAAGCCTAGGCATAGGATAAGCATCAGGTTTAGTTACTGAATCTAACTTGCTGTAGTACACACAGAACCTGACACTGCCATCCGGCTTGTCTACTAAAACTACAGGGGCTAACCAAGCGCTAGATGAGTGTACAATAGTTTGATCGTTCAGCATTTCGTCTAGCGTTCTGCGAATATTGTCAAAGTAATAACCTCTTACTCTATATGGTGTTACAGACCGAGAAGCATTCCCTGTGTCAGTCCTGGGTAGCACTCCCTTGTCAACACCAGGTTTGTCTGAGAACACTTCCTGAGGTTTTGTAACCAGCATTCCACAACTATTCTGCTGTTCTCTGGATAGAGCAGGGCTGATCTGCACTTCTTGTGGATTGAACTTCTGTGGGCCCCTCCCTTCCCCGAAGGGCAACCCATGTTCCTCCTTATCAGCCGCTTTTATTGCAAACAGCACATGGTTGGTCTCTCTGTAATAAGGCTTCAGGGCATTGATGTGAACGACCCCCCTGCCTAACCTTTCCATAAGTTTGGTTGTATGAGAGGTTCCTAAATCTGTGATTATCTCAGAAGGAAAACCCATCCTACTCATGTAATTCACTAAGGCTTCTGCTACAGTCTGGGTCTCTATAGTTAAAATAAATCTGTTCCCCCGCTTAGTGGCATTGGGCAATGGACCTATGATATCCACCCCTAGACGTGTAAAAGGAGTTGAAATCACTGGTAATGGGCATAGCTTTGCTCTAGTTTTATCACAGTTAGAGCCCTGTCTCTGACAAATATGGCATCTTTGACAGAAACTCTTAATATGTTTACCCATATCAGGCCAGTAAAAGTTTTGGGCTATTCTTTGTTTGGTCTTGTTGATCCCCATATGAGCTGAGAAAATGTCTGCATGTCCCTTTTCCAGAATCATAGGGCGATATTTCTCAGGCACCACCAACTGTCTCTTAACTTCAGGCCCCCCTTTTGAAATATTATTCAGTTTTTCCCTATAAAGTAAACCACCCTTAATAATAAAACGTTCAGGGCACTCAGGTGATAAATCTTTATCAGTCACCTTTCCAAAACAGTCTTTTAAGGTGGGGTCTGCTGTTTGTTCCTTGACAAAGAGGCTTTTCTGAGGTATTTCAACTGAGAATGCCTCAGGTTGTGGTACAAATTTCTCTGGCTCTTGAGAGTCAGTCTCATTACTGGCTTCACTTTGTACTGATTGTGCACGTGTTACCACCAGGGCACTCTTGACATGCTTTGTTAAGTCATTACCAATAAGAAAAGGGGTAGGAATCTCAGAAGACACCCCCACTCTCCAAAATCCCTTCCAACCTTGATATTCAATTTTCAAATCAGCTACAGGTAGTGAAACTAGTTCTGACCCAATCCCTTTCACAGATAGAGTCTGGTCAGCAATCATACAACTTTGTGGTACTATGTCTGAGTGGCAAATAGAAATTTGAGAACAGGTGTCTCTCAAAGCTGTATAGTCATTTTCAAAGACTTTTATCCTGTCCCCAGCAGATTCCAATAAAGCACAATTGGTCTGTATGTAATAACAGTGGACAACTTCAGCGAGAGGTAGCTCCTTCAATGTATCCAATTCAGAGCTCCTAACTGCCTCTGCCTGGGTTTCCATGGCAACAGAACTTTCAATAGAAGAAGCTTGAGGTTTATTCTGAACACAAAATACAGCCTTTGCTTCTTTTACATTAACTTTCTGAGGTGGAATTTCTTTATTTTGCCTTGTATTAAAACATTGTGCAGCAATGTGGCCTTTCTTTTTGCAAATGAAGCAGATTCTCTCCCCCCATGAGCTTTTCCCATCAAATCTCTCAAGTTTCTCTTTTCCCTCCAAAACTTGTTTACTGTGCTGGCCCTGTTCTGAGGGCTTTTCACTAAAATGGCCGCCAACTTTAGTCTGTCTCTGCGCTTGTTCCTTAGAGAACTTTGGGTCCCATGTTTTCCTCACACTTCTCCCCTCATAACAACTAGGACCCCTTATTTGAGAAATAAAATCAGCTATTTGTGCAGCATTTCTAACATCAGTTGGTTTCCGTTCTTGAACTAAAAATTTAAGTTCCCCATGGAGTAAGGAATAAAACTGCTCCAGGCCCACAACATTTTTCAATTCCTGAAAAGTTTTTACATTCTCCTGTTCAAGCCACCGATCTAAACACTTTTCTAAGTTAAAACCAAGTTGGGTATAAGATTCATCTGATCTTTTAGTAAGTTTTCTGAACTTCAGCCTAAGATGTTCTGAATTAATGCCAAATCGATTGTAAACCATTTTTTTGAACTCTGAATAATCTTTACTGAGCTCAACTGGCATATCAGCATACACATCAGCCATTTTTCCACTCAGGAGAGACCTCAGAATTATCATTTTCTCTGTCTCCCTCACAGAAAAATCAGCACAACTTCGTTCAAAGATTTTAAGGAAGTTTTCAGGACAATCCCCCTGTTTATATGTAGGAAATTTCTTCAAATCTGACTTTGATAACTGGCTTGGTTCAGTACCAGAATCTCTGTTGTTGTTGTTGTTTTGGTTCAGTAATTCCAATTTCCTAAGTTCAAAAGCCATCCTCTCTCTCTCCAATCTTTCTTCTCTTTCCATCTCCATTTGCCTCATTCTTTCCTCCTTTTCTAATTCCATTTTCTCTTTCTCTAGGGCAATTCTTTCCCTTTCTATTTCTAACTGCCTCATTTGAACTTCATGTGCCTGGGCTAATTGAATTCTCCTCAGTTCTGATAACTGTTCACCATTAGCTTCTTCCTGCACTGAGGCAACTCTTCCCTCACCATTTGACTCATCCCCAGACCAGTCTGACATTGCTTGGTCTCTTTGTTCACTCACTTCTGCCATTTGACTGCGCGTGAGAGGCATTTTAATCACACAGAAGGCTCTTTTCTATTTTCAAGCCTCTGTTTAAAACGTCACTTTTTCCTTTCCTGTGCTAAGGTCTGACACTCTTCAACAGGGTATACCCACAGATATGGCTAGGCTTGTTACTGTAGTCTCTAATGGCTTCTGCCCCTTCACTGGGCCTCTTGCCAGATTTAGAGCTACTTTAATTTTCTGCCCTTGGCTCTACTTCAAAATCCACCACAGCTTCACCCTCTCTCAGGTTCTGTAGTTCACTAGAGAAATCCCAAATCTTCGCTGCCCTTGGTCTGTCTGTCCCTTCCGAGTTCTCCCAACTCTGGACTCTCAGGCCAAGTCACAACAGCCTCCTACTTTGGGTCAATCTCCCTCACAAAATGGACCTTCTAGAGCTCATAAGTCAGTTCCCTCACTCTGAAGTTTAGGTGCCTCTCCACTAGATCTGCTCCCCCCTGGAGACAAATCCTAGAGAGTTACCCACACCCCACTTCAGGTGCACCTAACTGAAATCCTTTTTCTCTGGTCACACTAGCCAAGGCTTTTCTGGGCAACTGGGCAACTGGACAACTCGTATCCCACACGCTGGCACCAGTTTTGTCGCGGCTGCCACCTCCTCCTACGTCACCACAAGAGATGACAGGTCACGATCCATCACACACACACACACTTCGCTGCCACCAACCACACATAAACCTGACACTTCAGACTTAGTATGGATTTCAAAATAAAAATGATGTTTTATTGAATACAGAAATAAAAAATGTAAATCACTCAGTAAAAGAATCACTTGTCAAACTATATTTCTCAGACCTTAACCCTGCACAGTTCTTGGTTACTTAACACACAGTTACCTAACCTATATCTAACCCTCTCACTCTCCCACTCATTCCCCAACAACCTTTTCCCTCTTTGCACCCCCCCCCTTATATACACAAACTCCATCCCTTTAAGACCCACCTCCTGCCTTGCCATAGGCCAGGAAACTCCAGCCTTAGCCAAGACAGGCAGGTGACGTCATGGCACACGTCACACTAGACTACTTGTCACAACCAATGCTGTGAAAATACACAAGCTAAAGCAGTGGTCCGCAACCTTTTCGGGACCGCAGACCAGCTGAGCCTCTTAGGAAGGCAGGGCACCCCCGCATGCTCGCGCAGACCCCCGTGCTCTCTCTCTCGCATGCACAAAGTGTTGGGGGAGCACCCACCCACCAGCGTGAGTACTCCCCCACCCCTTTGGCAGGTGCATGCATGAAGAGGTGGGGGAGCGCTCTCGCCGGTGCTGGCACGCGTGTGCAAAGCAGCTGTGGGGAGGGGAGTGCGTGCAGGAGGGCGCAGGAGGTATCTCTTTGTGGCCCAGTCTGCCACGGACTGGCACCAGGCCGTGGGCCAGGGGTTGACAACCTCTGACCTAAAGGACAAGAACATCTGGTCAACCACAGCAGCCCACACCTTTTCTATAGTACAGTAACCCCTATGGCAGTGATGACGAACTTACGGCACACGTGCCACAGCTGGCACACAGCCCTCTCTGTGGGCACGCAAGCCATAAGTCACCATCAAGAAATGCTTACCAATTCTCTGATCCTGGATTCTGGCACTCCCCTCTGCCCAGTGAGGGATTTTAGGACTGGTATTTCTTTGTTAATACTGTGCATAGAAAAAAAAACACGAGAAGCTTTTTTTCCCTAAACTGAAACCTCAGTATTCGGGTTCTAATTGCAGTGTTGGCACTTTGAAATAAATAAGTTGATTTTATTTATTTATTATTTATTTATCTATTGGACTTATATACCGCCCCATAGCGCTACAAGCACTCTCCGGGCGGTTTACAATTTTTAATTATACAGGCTACACATTGCAAGCTGCGTACTCATTTTACCGACCTCGGAAGGATGGAAGGCTGAGTCAACCTTGAGCCAGCTACCTGGGATTTGAACCCCAGGTCGTGAGGACAGTTTTAGCTGCAGTACAGCGTTTTAACCAGTGCGCCACGAGGCTCTTGCAGTTTGTCTTGCAGTTTGGGAACTCGGGCTCAAAAATGTTCACCATCACTGCCTTATGGCATTTATCACACTTGTTGCCATCATCATATGATTATTTATTTATTTATTTATTTATTTTATTTATATCCCGCCCATCTGGTATATTTATACCACTCTGCATGTGTGAATTAGGTCATAGTCCATTGTTAGAGGATTTATTCACATTAGAGAAATAATAATAATTGAGTGTCATCAAGTCAGTTTTGACTTCTGGCAACCCCTTCCCATAGTTTTCTAGGTATAGAGTACTAAGAGGTAGTTTACATTCCCATGTACTGGGAATCTTGCCTAATGCTACACAGCATGGATTTCTCCTGGTCGACACACTGGGGAATCAAACTCCTGACTCTGGTTTCACAGACAGAGAGACCCTAGGTCATTGCCTTCTGCTCCTGAATTTCAAACCTGTAAAGGCTCTGTCAGGCTGTTGTGAATATGAGTGGATAAGCAGCAGAATGAGGATAAATTTGGCTCCTACAGCCCAAATGAACAAAGAAACTAGATCAGAAGTAGGTTGTGGAGGTCAGGAAGTTGAATGTACTTGATAGTAACCTCATTGGGCCATAGAAAACATATTTAATTCATCAGGATCATAGGTACTACAGTGGTGCCTTAACTTACGACCATAATCCGTTCCAGAAGATGGGCGTAACTTGAAATGGTTATAAGTCAAAGCACCATTTTCAATAGGAATACACTGAAACCCCATTAATCCATTCCGGCCAGAAAAAATAATCAAAGCAACAACAACACACAAACAAACAGAGCAAGCCCCATCGGAATGCGATGGGGCTGGAAAAAAAATCACAAAAACACCCACACACACATAGCCAGCCCCATCGGAACGTCATGGGGCTGGAAAAAAACACACTCCCACACACAGAGCTGGCCCCATTGGAAAGCGATGGGGCTGAAATAATAACAATAATAACAATAATAACAATAATAACAATAATAATGCAGTAAAACCATCTAAAACTACTTCTTTTCCAAGTGAGTCGCTAGAAACAACAGATGTGTCTTCAAAGAAAGAAATACATATGTTCCTTTGATGGATGTCCTTACTAAAAAGTAGTGTACAGCTCAATGAGTTTCAGGAGGCACCATGATATCCCCACCAGAAAAACTGTGAAGAGCAAGGAGGTTTAAATTCAGAGTTTTGACTATAATACATACAATCTTACTTACTGACTTATTTACTTACTTAGTTATATTTGTATACTGCCTTTCCTTTTGCAGGCTGAAGGTAGCAGCTCTTTCCTCCTTCTTCTCATGACAAACCAATGGAGTTGGTCAGGCTGTGAGAAAGGGGCCTATCCAAGACCAGCTAGTGAGTTTCATGGCTCATTGGGGATTTCCCAAGATTCAGTACAATATTCTTAAATACAGTGGTGCCTCCCTTTACGATTGCCCCACATTATGACAAAAGTGCATTACAACGATCTTTTTGCGATCGCAATTGCGATCGCAAAACGATGGTCTGAATGGGTTTTTTTCGCTTTGCGACGATCGGTTCCCTGCTTCGGGAAACGATTCTTCGCAAAACGACGATTTTCCTCCAACTGATCTGCGGTTTCAAAATGGCCACCAGGTAAATAAAATGGCTCCTCACTTCCCAGCGGCTGGTGACAGGCCTCAGCCGGTGGCGTAGGGCACCCAAGGCGGCAGCGGGGCAGGCCATGATGGAGGGTGACCCTTACTCATGAGTAGACCCGCACCAAGGTTGGGCAGGGAGCGCACCAGCTTCCTGCGCCCGGCGGTGATATGGAACCGCCCCGCTTCTCCTTCCTCCTCCTGCGCCACTGCACACCTCATCCATGGAGGAGCCCCTCCAACCCGCACACCCCAGCCCAGCCCTGCCCAGGGCCTTCAGTGGCCCTTACCCATGAGTAGACCCACATCTTCAGTGGCCCTTACTCATGAGTAGATCCGTGCAGGGATGGGCAGGAAGCGCACCTGCTTCCTGCGCCTGGCAGCCATCTGGAGCCGACCCTGCCTCTCCTTCCTTCTCTTGAACCGCAGGAGCAAAAAAGTTCCCTGACCCCCTGCTCGAATCGTTGGGGTGAAAGAGCTCCAAAGAAGCAGCCTCTTCGCCACCAACGGTTTAAATTTCCCACCTTTCCCCCCCTGCCGGGTGCATAGACAGACAAGGGAAATCTGGCTGTGCAAAGGGAAGCCTCCCCACCGCTGTTTGCAACATAACAGAAGCTAGGCTGCTGGAATGGAAACTGCTGTTCTGGCAGCCTAGCTTCCATTCCACCACTGGAGGCAGAACAGAGGCGGCACTAGAGGCAGTGGCAGAAGCAACAGGACAAGGTAGGGAGGTGACAGGGGCAGTGGGAAGGGGGTGGGGGGAAGGCTGTGGGGGCAGGGGGCTCAGCTTAGTTTTTAGACAACCACAAGCTGTCAAAAAAAACCCCGCCGAACCAATAAACCATGTTGTGGCTCGTTGGTTCACCATGGGAAAATTTGCGGTTCATGGTTCATCAACCTTGACAAACCACAAACCAAGATGAGCCACCATTTTGGTTGTCCCCATCTCTACTCCAGATTTCAGACTAGATAGAGAAGAAGAAAACGTGTTTTGTACCACAGACCAGCCATGTGTAACACTCAAAAAAAATTATTGAAAAACCCAAACATTTCTATACTTTATTTCTATTTTGTTTTTGGAGCAGTAACCCAAAGAGTTACTTTTAAAGCAACTTTAATGCTATCTAATTGCTGGGGACACTTGGAACTCTCAAGTATGACTAATTTTTAGAAGTAACTTTCTAAGGTCTGGAATTGTGCCCCGACAATATTCTAGTGGCTGTTTACTTCGCAAAGAGGTGAAGGCCTTTCTCTTCAGGCAAGCTTCCCCCGAAGTGAATGGCTGTTGAGTGGGTTTTTTGTTGTATCTTACTGCATTGAAGGTAGTATGACCAAAGAACCTGAAAAACCCACAATAACCATCAGATCCCGGCCATGAAAGCCTTCAAGAATACATATTTTGGCATTGCTTATGTTTTTTTGGTATTGTATTCAATTATCCTTTTAATACTGTACAATCATTTTGTTACTTAAATACTGGATGGGAGTCCCGGTTCCAGTAAGGGGCATCAGCAGCGTTTACTCCTGGTTGCCTCCTTATTCTATTTTAATTTAATCCTTTTAAATCTTTTTAATATACAGTTTATAGATAGCTTTAAACATCTACAGTTTAAAGTTGTTGGGGTTTTTTTGCTTTGTTTTTCTACCTAGCCCTTTTGGAAGAAAGGGAGGGCTATAGATAGAGATAGAGAAGCCAGAGACTTTATCCAGTGGGTATAATTAGACTAGCTCTTACCAGCAGCTTTGTTGATCCTGTTTATACCTATGAAGATAAAGGAATAAATAGCTAAAAGAACATAAATACTTCTGGCCTTGGAAGAAAGGAAAAGTGATTACCAGACTTAGTGGAAATTCAGTGGAAACAAGAAAGAGGAGCTACTTCTCTGTGAGTAACAGAACAACACTGACAAACAAAGAGACCTTTTCTGATAAGCCAGAGAGCTTAATTGAAGACTTCATCTCTATTGGCCATTACTGGCCATTATTATTGTTGTTACTGTGTTTCCCTGAAAATAAGACAGGGTCTTATATTAAATTTTGCTCCCAAAAACACGTTAGGGCTTATTTTCAGATGATTTTTATTTTAATTTTTTAATGTACAGTGGGACCTCAGTTTACGAATTTAATGCATTCTCCAGGACGTTTCGTATTGCAAAAAATTCTTAAACCAAAATGCAGTTTCCCATAGGAATGCACTGAAAACCAATTAATCCGTTCCGGAGGTCAGAAAAAATATAAAAAACCACACAGAAAACACAGCAAAGGGTATGCAAATGACAAAGCTCAGCTCCCTACCTTTCTACCTCTTCAGAAATGGACCAAAAAAGTTCCAAAAAGTCCCAAAATCGCTGCAAAAAAATTTCAGAATGGATCCAAAACTCGATGCAAAAACTGCTCCAATACCTCCACACTCAAAATCACATGCTACCCACGGACTCCAGCATGCACGGGGGTGGGACTATAAACTTGCCAGGTGCAATGCATCCTGGGGAAACTTGCTATGTATTGCAAAAAAAATCATAAACCAAGGCATTATTTTCTCTCCCTTTTTAAACATTTTATTAGTTTTTCAATCTATCTACATTGTGTTTGTCAAACATCGTGTTACATGCTTTGCTTACAATTATTTGTTTTTTACATCTCAGTGTCTTCCCGGTTGTCCCCCCAAATTCCAGACATCTTTCAGACATTCAAACCATTCATGTACATATTTTAGTATGTAATATGACTACTATCATAATATTGCTCTCATAGTGTACAATATTCTCAAGGTCTTCTAATAACATTCTTATTGAAAGTGGTTCCAGATCCATGCCCCAGCTTTATATCTAGTTTAGTTTACCTAAAATGAAAACCCACCATATTACATCTTTACCCTGATTAGGGCTCCCTTATTTCAATTTAATTCTCCTTTTTAATATATACCCCTTTACAATTTCCGATGTTAAATATATACATGTTTTTCAACATTAGGGGGCCATTTCTTGTTTTCCCCCTTTTCATCTTTCTAAGTTATTCCCTCTCTCATTTCTCTTTTTTCACATTGTGTTTCTGTGTCTCTAAGCATTCTGCCATTTTTCATGCCCTCTGAAACCATTTTGTGCATCTGATTTATGTCCACTAGCTCTTTATGCACTTGGTCTATCTTCAATAGATCTTCCAGGCTTTTTTTTTGTTTTGTTAATTTTGCTGATTTTCTCCCCTTGTCTTCCCTTAATACTCTCTTCGGATCCAAGATTGACGTTGTTTCTCTTAGGTTTTCCCCATTAATTTCCTCCAGCTCCTCTTTTGATCGGCATACATCATCCGGCACACTCTCATTTCCTTCTTCGTTGTTCCCTGTCGCTTGTTGACCAAGGCATTATTTTCAATGGATTTTCATTCGTAAACCTAAAATTATGTTAACCGAGGCGTTTGTAAATCAAGGTGCCATGGTACAACAATCTACATTTATTCAAATACAGTCACGTCATCTTGTTCTGGTTGCTGCACAATGGTGGAGGGCGGCGTTTCACTTAACTGGGGCTTATTTTGGGGGTAAGGCTTATATTACGAGCATCCTGAAAAATTATACTAAGGCTTATTTTCAGGTTAGGTCTTATTTTGGGGGAAACAGGGTACTTATTACTGTTTTCCACTTTAAATATCTAAATGAAGCAGCTGAAATAATAGCCTTCCGATGATATATGAAGCAGATTTTTAACTTTTAACAAATTTAAGAGCTCTCCTCATGGCTTCTGTTACTATTGTGGCTCCAGCCTTTTGCTGTGGAAGTTTAGCAAAGAGAAGAGCTTGGGAAGCGTACTTCCTCTTTCTGCTCCTATCAAGGCTCCTATTAAGGTGGTAACCCAGAAGCTCTAAATCCTGTATCCTATGTCTATCCTGTGTCTCCAATCTGCATTTATAGAGAATCTACTGAGAATGGAGCAGTCTATTTTAAGTATTTATGAAACACCTGATCAAATACTTGATCTTACTCTATCTCCCCCAGTGCTACAACAATTGTTAAGATGTACTCCTATGACCATTACCCCAGTGACTGAGTTTAGAATGAAGAGAAAGAAAAGTGAAACCTTGGATCACTCACTAAAGGACAAGTTCCTGAGTAGTAAGGGTGACAATAAAAGAAAAGGAAAAACAGATGAAATGTCTCCAAAAGAAGGAAACCAACCACATACTCTGAAAAAAGGGAGGAAAGACAAAATGCCCATAACAGAGAAGGGGGAAGCTTCTGCCCCCAAAAAAGAGCCCATTTATTAAACAGTACTCAAAGATGCTATTGCCAGATATACACCCTTCTTTTAACAGCCACATGGAGTAATCATCAGGAAAGATGGTCAACAATGTAGTAGCTGTATTCTCGAAGGCTTTCACGGCCGGGATCTGATGGTTGTTGTGGGTTTTTCAGGCTCTTTGGCCGTGTTCTGAAGGTTGTTCTTCCTAACGTTTCACCAGTCTCTGTGGCTGGCATCTTCAGAGGACTGGAGTAGGAACTCTGTCCATGTTCTGTTGCTGTTTGTTGAATAGTTGAGTATTTATAGCTGTGGGAACAGCTTTTGTCCTTTTCGGGAGATAGGGTGATGATGGTGATCAGCATGTTTTTGTTGTGGATGTATTGTTGTGATAAGGGGACTGGCGCACAGAGACTGGCGAAACGCCAGGAAGAACAACCTTCAGAACATGGCCAAAGAGCCCGAAAACCCACAACAACCAATGTAGTAACTGTTGACATGGGAACCTTAGGGGCTGGACCATACCTCAGCGCTATTAGGGGGCAGGCCGGGTGGATGGGGCTCGTCAGCCTTGGAAGGCAGCCCATCTAGGAGAAGGAAAACTCCAATTTCAAACCTCCACTGCCTTGTGGCTATATCCACCGATGGAAAAGGCTTCAGGAGATAACCTTGAGGCAAAATCCGGAGCCGGAGTCCCGGAGGCAGTTCGTATCGTTCTGTCAACTTCTGCGACGTTGCTGGAACCAGTTGTATTGGCTCTTGCCTTTCCACTGGAACATTTCAGTGATGTGGAGAGGGGGGATTTGCTGCCTGGGTAACAGCCTGTCCTCCATATTGCTTTACCCAGGCTTCGTGCTCTGGAGAGGACACTCCAGCTTCGCATACAGCGTCGAAACAACACGGGAAGTAGCAGTTATCGGTTATAAGTCTTTGCTCAATTGGCGTAGAGCAGGACGCCAGGGGCTACTTCTGATGGTGGGAGAGGTCATTGCACCTCACTAGGTAGATATCGCCCGCCTTAAGCTGGGCAGCTCCCAACCAGTAAGGTGCTACCTCGCCACGGTCTGTTAACTTCACGGGGTGCGTGGGGTTTAGGGTGAAATCCAACAAGCAGATCAATAACAGTGCACCATGCAACAAGCGTAAGAAAACTCCTGCCCTAAAGCTGGGCACCTGGAATGTACGGACAATGACCCCTGGCTTTTCTGACTATGGCTTTTCTGACGACCTGCAGAAAATAGATGACGTGCGCAAGACAGCTGTCATTGACATGGAACTTAGCAGACTGCAGATTGACACTGCTGCCCTGCAAGAGATGAGATTGCCAGACTTGGGATCTGTCAAAGAAAAAAAACTTCACATTCTTCTGGCAGGGAAAACCATCAAATGAGACCAGGGAATATGGTGTGGGCTTTGCAGTCAGAAATATTCTGCTGAGATCCATTGTTCCACCTACTATGGGGAGTGAAAGAATCCTGTCTCTGCAGCTCCACTCATCAGCGGGACTGGTCACCCTCATTAGCGCATATGCACCAATGCTGTCATCCACAACAGAAGTGAAAGACAAATTTTATGACGAACTGGCTGCTACTATCAAAAAAGTCCCTGAGAGAGAGGCACTGTTCATTCTTGGAGACTTTAATGCTACAGTTGGTGCTGACAACAACTCTTGGCCCACCTGTCTAGGCCGTTTTGGCATTGGAAAGATGAATGAAAACGGCCAACGCTTGCTGGAGTTTTGCTGCTATTATGGTCTTTGCGTTACTAACACGTTCTTCAATACAAAGCTTCAACACAGAGTTTCTTGGAGACATCCAAGATCCAAACATTGGCATCAGCTCGATTTGATCCTCACTAGACGTTCAAGCCTTCCTAGCACTATGATCACACGTAGCTACCAGAGTGCTGACTGTGATACTTATCACTCTCTGGTGTGTAGTAGAGTAAAACTGCGAACAAAGAGACTGTACCACACAAAAAAGGAAGGAAGACCATGTATTGACATCAGCAAGACTCGCGATCAAAGAAAAGTGGAGAAATTTGCCCAAGCGCTTGAGGAAACCCTTCCAGGCCCAGCTGAGGCAAGTGCACCTGAACGTTGGGAACATTTCAAGAACGCTGTTTATAACACTGCCTTGTCCACATTTGGCAAGAAGACCAAAAAGACGGCCGACTGGTTCGAAGCCCACTCGGAGGAGTTGATTCCAGCCATCGAGGATAAGAGGAGAGTTCTAGCAGCATACAAAGCCTGCCCTAGTGAGTACAACTTGCAAGCTCTTCAACCTGCTCATAGCCAAGTCCAACAGACTGCCAGGAGATGTTCCAATGATTATTGGCTCCAGCTCTGCTCTCAGATATAGTTAGCAGCAGACACAGGTAACATCAAGGGAGTGTATGATGGGATCAAGCAGGCTTTAGGTCCAGTACAGAAGAAAACTGCTCCCCTGAAGTCTGCCACAGGCATGTTCATCCAGGACCAAACACAGCAGATGGACCGCTGGGTGCAGCACTACTCTGAGCTGTATTCCAGAGAGAATGCAGTAACTGAAGAAGCATTAAATACCATTGAGTGTCTCCCTGTACTGGAAGAGTTGGACAGTGAACCAACCTTAACAAAAATCAAAACGGCCTTGGATTCCCTTGCCTCTGGCAAGGCACCTGGAAAGGATAACATCCCTGTTGAAGTGCTGAAGTGCTGCAAAGAGACCATCACCACCGAACTGTATGAAATCTTTCATCTTTGCTGGAGTGAAGGTAGAGTACCACAGGACATGAAGGATGCAAACATCGTCACATTGTACAAGAACAAAGGAGACAGGGGCGACTGCAATAACTACAGCGGCATCTTTCTTCTTAGCGTTGTAGGAAAGCTGCTTGCCCGTGCTGTGCTGAAGAGGCTCCAGGTGCTTGCAGACAGAGTCTACCCAGAATCACAGTGCGGATTCCGAACAAATAGATCCACCACTGACATGGTATTCTCCCTCAGACAGTTGCAGGAGAAATGCAGGGAACAACAACAGCCACTCTTAGTGGCCTTCATAGACCTTACAAAAGCATTTGACTTGGTTAGCAGGGATGGCCTTTTTAAAATACTTACTAAGACTGGATGTCTTTTAATTGCTGAGAGAAAATGGGGTATCTATATTTGGATGGTGAAAGTTGTGTATATTTTAACTTTTTTTTTGTAGTGTTGTCCAGTTTTACCTTGGGGAAGAGCACCTCATTTCGTTGCACCCACTTGTGAGTGCAATGACAAATAAATTTCTTATGTCTTATGTCTTATGTCCTCCTCGACTCCTTAGCATCATCAGGTCCTTTCATGAGGGAATGTAGGGCACTGCTGTTTTTGATGGCTCAACATCAGATCCCTTTGACATCCGAAGTGGAGTGAAACAGGGCTGTGTCCTTGCGCCGACCCTGTTTGGGATTTTCTTTGCTGTCATGCTGAAGCATGCCTTCGGAACTGCAACAGAAGGTGTCTATCTCCGGACTAGATCAGATGGAAAGCTCTTTAATCTCTCTAGACTGAGAGCAAAGACCAAAGTTCAGCTGAAATGCATGCGGGACTCGCCGATGATGCAGCCATTGTTGACCACTCTGCCGAAGACCTCCAACAACTCATGAATCGTTTTAGCAAGGCCTGCCAAGACTTTGGACTAACTATCAGCCTGAAGAAAACACAAGTCATGGGCCAGGGCGTGGACTCACCTCCCTCTATTACCATCTCCATGCAAGAATTGGAGGTTGTCCATGAATTTTTGTACCTTAGCTCAACCATCTCTGACACTCTTTCCCGAGACGTCGAGCTGGATAGACGCAATGGCAAAGCAGCTACCATGTTCTCAAGACTCACAAAAAGAGTATGGCTCAATAAGAAGCTGACAGCATACACCAAGATCCAAGTCTATAGAGCCTGTGTCCTGAGCACACTCCTGTACTGCAGTGAGTCCTGGACCCTTCAAGCACGGCAGGAGAGAAAGCTGAACACGTTCCATATGCGCTGCCTCCGACGTATTTTTGGTATCACCTGGCAGGACAAAGTTCCAAATAGAGTAGTCCTAGAACGAGCTGGAATTTCTAGCACGTATACACTACTGAAACAGCGGCGCCTACGCTGGCTCGGGCATGTTGTGAGAATGGCTGATGGTCAGATTCCAAAGGATCTCCTGTATGGAGAACTAGTGCAGGGAAATCGCCCCAGAGAGAGACCACAGCTGTGATACAAGGATATCTGCAAGCAGGATTTGAAGGCCTTGGAAATGGATCTCAACAGATGGGAAACCCTGACATCGGAGCGTTCAGCCTGGCAGCATGCGGTGCATCACGGCCTCTCCCAATTTGAAGAGACCCTCGCCCAGCAGGCTGAGGCAAAGAGGCAGTCACGAAAGCAGCAAAATCAGGGAGCTAGACGGGGTACAGATTGTATTTGTCCTAAGTGTGGAAGGGATTGTCACTCTCGAATTGGCCTCCTCAGCCACACTAGATGCTGTTCCAAGTCCTCCATACAGAGCATGATACCATAGTCTCTCGAGACAGAAGGATGCCTATAATGATGACATGGGAAGGCAAATCCCTAAGTACAAAGACCCATACCAATCCTGCTGGGACTATACAAGCACTGAGGACAGATGTACCTGGAACTTCACCTACTGACCAAACAAACACCCTGGAGAGTCAGCAAGTAGTTTAAATCCCCACCTTATAAAACCCAGCAGGATGTCACAGCCAACGCACTTGCTTGGTTCGACAGTATTACATCTACGGGCTACATCAGGGACCCAAAAGATAGCCCCAACCTTAAGGGCTGGTTATCTGAAAATCCTTTCTTGGAACATAGCTGGCTGGGCCTCCATACTGAATGACCCAGGTATATTCGATTATCTCAGATCTCATGACACAATCACTGTACAAGAAACCTGCAGTATAGATGACATCAGCTTGAATGGTTACTTAGTGTTTAATAGTCCCGCAGCTCCTAGTAATGGGAAGGGTCGGCCAAAGGCGGTGTTGGCCTTAATGTTGTCTATCACCCTGAGGGCTCGGGTGAAATGGCTCCTACCTTATGATAAAGCTTTCGTTGCAGGGCTACTTGTCACCCGGACGAACTCCTATTTGTTTATTAACATTTATATCTCCCCATCTCCTTCCAAAGGTCAAACAACCCATACATGGAACCAACTGGGGTTTTATATTACTTATCTAGAATCCCTTCCTCGGGAATATTATGAAGCTAAACATCAATACAAAACTTTGATTGTCCAGAAAAAGAAATAATCAACTCAGAAACAGTGGAATGTTCTGTTAGACTCTGTACTGGACAAAGATTTTAAACTATTCTGGGCCTTGGTGTCTAGGGCACTATCTGCCTGCTCAGGAACAGCACACTGTAGCATTCCACCACATATATGGGAAAGGCATTTTACTCAGCCATTCAAGGAGGCCAAATCTATCCAAAAAAGAGGTTACTTACCTGTAACTATAGTTCTTCGAGTGGTCCTCTGTGAATTTACACATATGGGTCTTGTCTGCGCCTGCGCTGACATTCTTGGAAGATTCTAGAGCTAAAAGTAACAATTTTATGGTGTGAGGCACATGCTCCTCCCATCCACCATTCCCTTCAGTTCCCAGAATTTGTCTGCCAGGCAATAGAGGTATAATAAAATTAACATACCTGTGACAGACAAAGGGGAGGTTCGGTGGGTATTGTGAATTCATAGAGGACCACTCGATGAACTATGGTTACAGGTAAGTCTCTTTTTCTTCTTCGCGGCCTCTGTGAATGCACACATATGGGTGACTAGCAAGCTTCACTTACCGGCAGGTGGGATGTCACGGTAGGAACGATGCTAACACAGCTCTACTGAATGCAGCATCATGGCGTGCTCTGACATCTAGCCAGTAGTGCTTAACAAAGGTTGAAGGTGTGGACCATGTAGCAGCACGACATATGTCCGGGATCTCAGTTCCACGCTGGAAGGCAACCAAAGTAGATAGTGCTCTGGTTGAGTGAGCTCTCAGGTGCTCAGGTGGGGACTTCCCTGAAAGTTGGTAAGCCAAGGAAATAGTGCGAACCATCCACCTTGAGATGGATTGAGAAGAGGCAGGAGCTCCCCTATGGGGGCCATGGAAACAAACAAAGAGTCTCTTAGTTTTTCCTGAAGCCTCTTGTCCTGTCTATATAAAATGCAAGGGCCCTCCTTGCATCAACAGTGTAGAGCATGTGCTCTAATGGAGAGGATGGAGACTTAAAGAAGGATGGTAATGCAATGGGTTGATTGATGTGGGAATCAGATACAATTTTAGGCAGGAAGGAAACATCAAAGTATAAAGTGACCTTGTCAGGGTGAAACTGGAGGAAGGGTGGCTCAGACTGGAGGGCAGTGAGTTCACTAGCCCTCTTGGCAGAGGTAATAGCTACTAGGAATGCTGTTTTAAAGGTAAGTAGCTGCAGACTCGAAGATGACATGGGCTTGAACAGTGGGCGCATCCAAGCATTTAGTACCAATTGAAGAGACCATTGAGGCACTATACACTGAGGCGGTGGACGGATGTTGTTCAGTCCCTTGAAGAATTTCTTGACTGTAGGGTGTGAAAACAACCTTGCAGATAGTGAATTGTCTGGCTGATGGGCAACGATGGCGGAGATATATACCCTCAAAGTGGATAAAGATAATCTGAGTTGAAAAAGATGAAGGAGGAAGGAGAGCAAAGTCAGCAAGGAAACAGGTATGACAGGTAAATCATGTTCATTGGCATATCTGATGAAGGATTTCCATTTATTCTCATAAAGGGATCGAGTCAATGGTTTACGGGCTCGATCCAAAACAGCCATCACTTTGGGAATATCCTCCAGGCCATGAGACTGAGGGATGTCAGGACTGGGTGGTAAACCATCCCTTGATCGAGCGTCAAGAGATCTGGGAGGGGGGAAGACAAAACGAGTCTGTCAACATCGATGTCAGGTGAGTGAACCAGGGTTACCTGGGCCATCTTGGTGCTATAAGGATGGCATTCACTCTGTATTGTCAGAGTCACATGATCACCTGTTGGACAAGCAGTATTGGTGAAAACAGATAGAGGAAATTCTCAGACCAGTCTATCATGAAGGTATCCCCGATGGAATCGCTGTCCATTTCAGCTCGGGAGCAGAAGGTGGGACATTTGCAGTTGATCTTCAATGCAAAGAGATTGATAGAAGGAGTGCCCCAACGATGACAAAGTTGGCAGAACATGGCATTGTTCAGAGACCATTCATCTGTCCTTGTCGACAGGCGGCTAAGGTGGTCTGCCAAATAGTTGTCCCCTGCCGTAATATGTACTGCTATGGGGAAGATGTGGTTCTGATAACACCATTCCCATACCTCGACAGCAAGGTACAAAAGGGAGAAAGAATGGGTACCTCCCTGCTTGTTGACATAGAATAGTGCTGTCGTGTTGTCTGTTGCTAGTTGGACAACCTGACCCTTGATGATGGGTAGGAATGCATGAAACACTCTGATGATTGCTAGCAATTCCAGATGGTTGATATGAAGAATTCGTTCTTGTTTGGACCATAGGCCATGGATGCTGTGGTGGAGGCAATGTGCCCCCCATCCTGAGAGGCTGGCATTGGTGGTGACCTGCACCGTCGGCTGGAGAGGATAGAAGGGCTGTCCAATCCAAAGATTTGGGGGGTAAGTCCACCATGTCAGTTAGTCTACTAATTCCTCGGTAACAGGTAGCTTCTTGAATTGGGGGTCCTTTATGTTGTTGAATAGGGAGAGGAACCAGGACTGGAGGGCTCTCATCTTGAGTTTCACGTGCTGTACCACGGATGTTGTGGAGGCCATCTGGGCATGGTGCACAAAGACTGACCCTCGATGTCGGAAAGCTGTAATCACTTTGTTTATTTTTAAAATCCTGTCATGTGGGAGAAAGGCTCTAGCTTGACTTGAGTCCAGTTTGGCCCCGATGAAGGTGGCTGTTTGTTCTGGCTCCAGATGAGACTTCTCGAGGTTGATCTTGAGTCCGAGCCTTTGAAGTATGTGTAGAGTGGTATCCCTTGTTATTATGGCATTGTGGTATGAAGTCGAGATGATCAACCATTCATCAGTATAGGGATAGATGTTTATTCCCTGAAGGTGCAGGAATATGGCGATTGGCGCTATACACTTCATAAAGGTTATTGAGGCTGTAGATAATCTAAATGGGAGGGAACAGAATTGGTAAATGACGTTGTTGAAAAGGAACCTGAGGTATCTTTGATGAATGGGGTGTATGGAGATATGGAAGTAAGCGTCCTTCAGGTCGATTATGACAAACCAGTCTCCCTGTGAAAACAAAGGGAGAATAGTGTCCAATGAAAGCATTCGGAATTTTTGGGGTTGAATGAAATAATTAAAATATCTTAAATCAAAAATAGGACGGAGTCCTCCATCTTTTTTAGGGACGGTAAAGTACTTTGAATAAAAGCCATTGTGCCAATCAGATGGTGATACTGGGATAATGGCATTCTTGCAAAGTAAAGCAGAAACAACTTCTTGGAGAGTGGAAGAATAAGAGGTAGACTGGATAAGTCCCAAAGGTGGCAAATCAGAAAATTCAATCTTGTACCCATGGACAATGATAGATAGAAGCCATTTATCATTTGTTACATTTTGCCAGTGATGGAGAAACAGGGCCAACCTAGTTTGGAAGGGGATCTGGGAAATTAGAGAGGTGGAGAATGTTGAAAACGTTCAATCAATATTGCTTACCCTTTCTCTGGTTCTTGGGAAAGGGCTGCCATTGACGGGGCTGGCTACAGGGACGAAAGGAAGGAAGAAGCAGTTGCGGGGTTGGAAGAGATTTTTCTGATTGTTGAGGTCGATATTGTTTGTATGGATGAGATTGTTGATACTGATACTGAGGGTAAAATCGTGGGTATGATTGGTCCTGTACTGAGAGTGCTGAAATCCAGGAAATTGCTGGTATGAATAGGGCTTCGCAGTCTTACGCATCTTGTGGAAGTTTTCCATAGTTTCGTCGGTTTTGTGGTTGAAAAGACCAGTGCCATCGAAGGATAAATCATCAATGCGTGCCTTGGTGTCATTGGAAATTGTGGATGATCTAAGCCATGCATGCCATCGAACTGAAATAGAGGAGACCAAGGTCTTAGAAGCAGCTTCTTCTGCATGTCTGGCCACAATTCTCTCGTGTTTAGCAGCAGCTATGGCCTCAGAATGAGCATTAATCAAATCTGTTTTTATTGACTCCAGTGCTGTCTCAAGAAGGGGGAGTACCCTATTCCAAAGGTGACACTGGTATGCCCCCATTGCGGCTTGATAGTTGATATTTCTCAATAAGAAGGATTGTACAGAATAAATCCTTCTATCCAAAATGTCTATTTTTCTACCCTCCTTATTCATAGGGGTGACTTTAGATTTGTTGTGACCTCTAGATTGGCTAGATTCCAATATTATAGAATTTAGTAAGGGATGTTTATTCAAAAAGTTTATGTCGACACCATGAAATGTTATAAAGGTTTTCAGTTCGGCATGAGATCTGCATCGTAAAGGGAGGCTTATCCCATGTGTCCTTGATGAGTTTTAAGACAGACTTATTATAAGACAAACTGATTGGCGGGGACCTCTCCTGGATGGTATCATCGAACACAGGGTCTGCCTCTGGCGATGGTGGTTCTTCTGTGTTGAGTTGTAGTGCCCGAGCCATCCTGGACACAAATTGATAATAGCAGGAAAAGTCCTCTGAGGGAGAAGAGGGGTGATTATCCCTGGTATCATCCGGGGAGTAGAAAGATTGGGAGAGGAATAACAAGAAGTAACAGATTGAGAATCGTCAGAAAAGGAGTATGAGCCAGGAGATGATGGATATCCCAGATGAGAAAAGTGAGAAGACGGTTCATGGTGTCGAGGCTCTTGGCCATCTGCTGATTACATGATTTCAGTCATAGCATGTAGAGACTGTGATGGCATAGAGTGATCATGCTTCTTCGACGTCAATGTTGATATAGGTCGTTTAGTAGAAAGTTTATCCGTAGTTGATGCTGAGACAGCCGGTACAGATTTACTGGAGTGATGTCGGCTTCTAGGTGACGTGGGTTGAGAATGATCTGATGCAGAACGAGCTTGTTTGTGTTGGTCAAAGTAAGATTGCCAGAAAGAGGGATCAAATAACTGGTATGGCATCATGGGGAAAGGAAAAATGTCCCCATATGGTGTCGGTCCCTGTGGTGAAGTATGTCTCCACTTCTCCGTGCGTTTTCTTGGAGGAGAAGGTGGAGTGTTGGGATTGGAGAACAAACGTTCAACTGCCTGCCCTAATGCAGGGTTGCAATGGGCCGAGGCCGGGCTGGACAGTGGCACAGGCGCAAAGAGGCCAACGTTTGGTATCATGCTTGATGTCATGGCAGAGGCTGTAGTCTGTCAAGCCTCGTCCCAATCTGAGACAAAGTTGTGGGCCTCTATCAAAGACTCCTCTAGAATAGGCGAGGGTAGAGAGGGCTGAGGTGGTTCAACGTGAGAAGACTCTTCCCATTTGTATTTTTTTGTAACTGACTTTAATTTTTTCTTCACAGAGAGATCATGCGTCTGGGTAGATGGTTTATTGGAAGAGGACAATCTCTATTTGGGAATGGACTTGGTTTGTTCTACCGGCTCTTTGGATGGCAAAACGGATGTTGCTGATTCAAGGGTGGACTGTCCTGAAGGGAGCCTTTCATCCGATGAATGGGGGATCTTACCGTGTCCGTAGACAGAGTAGGAGGGTTCATAGCCATTTGCCGAAGGTAGGATCTCAGCCTTTGTAGTCTCTGTTTAAGTGCTGGTCTCATGAGGTTCTTACAGGCAGCACAAGAATGTGTTGGGTGTTCCTCACCCAGACAGAAAAGACACTTGTCGTGACCGTCTGAGAAGGCGATTTTGTTAGAACAAGAAGTGCACTGTTTGAAGGGTGCCGGAGAGGTCATAAGAAGAGGAATAGAGTAGGAAGACGTAGATGGGGGGTGGGGGGGAATCAAAACAGCGGGAAAGGGAGAAAAAATGCAGCGAAAATGAAAGGGGTAAAGCTGATTAAATCCCTAAAAAATAACTAAAGATCCAAAAGATCAATGAGAAAAGAAAATAGCTAATAGCTATGAAAGGGGCTGTTTAAGGAGCTCAATGTTCCCAGAGAACCGTACAACTCGGCGGAAAAAAGGAACTGAGGGGAATAGTGGGTGAGAGAAACATGTGCCTCGTGGGGGAATCACATCATAAAATTATTACTTTTAGCTCTAGAATCTTCCGAGAACGTCAGCGCAGGCGCATATGTGTGCATTCACAGAGGCCACGAAGAAGAACGGTCAACACTTCATGGCCAGATTTAAACAAACTGCCATATTGGGATCCAGTCATGGAAAAGGAAATAAGGTCATTACTTGCCTGTCTAAAATCTGGGAAGGCACTGGGTCCAGATGTTAGCACAAGAACGTGGAAAATCAGCAAGTAACTTCTGGTCCAGGTGGTTAAAAGAATCACGCACACACAAGCAGCTTCTCCAGCACCAGACATGTATTTACAGGCTATATACAGAAGTGCAAACCGGCAGCATGACAGCATGATACTCATCAGGAAGAAGAATACATCTGCTGTACAGAGTCCACATATATACTTATTCACAACTATCTGTGTCCAAATCATATTACAGATTGCATCATACATGAGTCAGCACTTTATGAGTCATCATGACACAGCATTACAGCACACCTGTTCAATATGGCTGCTCATTAAGACACTTTGTAATGCTCAGGCCTGTAAATTTTACCTTGACACCGGATTTATGTCCAGCAGAGTCCTTAAAGTCTAATGCGGTCTGGTGGGCCTCTCTTTTAGCTCATTTATTTGCATTCATTAACAACACTGGGCAAATCCCACATTTATGGTCAGAAGCAATAGTGTTACCAATCTATAAGAAGGGGAACAAGAATTAACCTCCAAATTATAGACCGATTAGCCTTCTCTCTACAGTGAGTAAACTTTATGCCAGATACTTAAACGACAGACTTAGCTCATGGATTGAGTTGGAAAACATTTTAGGACACAAACAGGCTGGCTTCCAAAAGAACCGCTCCATCTTTGACCATTGTATAGTTTTAAACCATCTTTCAGAGAAGTACAGTGGTGCCCCGCATGACGACGATAATCCGTTCAATTGAAATAGCTGTTTAGCGAAATCATCGTCTTGCGAAAACCATGTCCCCATTGGAATGCATTGAAACCCGTTTAATGCGTTCCAATGGGGAAAAATCGTCGTCGTTTTGCAAAGATCACCCATAGGACAGCCATTTTGCAAAGCGCCGATCAGCTGTTAAAATGGCTGTCCTGCTAAGCATCGGTCCCGAAAACATAGGGAAGCCATTTTGTGAAGCCGCCGATCAGCTGTAAAAATCGTCTTGCGAAAAAACGGTCCGCGAAGCATGGACCATGGTCCAGTGAAAATCACCCATTGAAATCATTTTTGCGAATCGCTATAGCGATCGCAAAACCTCATCGACATGCGGATTTGTCGTTTTGTGAGATCGTCGTCTAGTGAGGTACCACTGTATATGGGCCCCCATGGAAACAGCCTGTTTGCAGCTTTTATAGACTTAAAGCCAGCCATTGATTCAATTCCAAGAGGAAATTTATGGAAAAAACTTTTTTCCCTCGATTGACAAAAGGCTTTTATATCTTATCGGAAGTCTCTATCAGCAGTCCACAATTGGGTAAGATGTGGAATGGATGGAAATCTGTCATCTGAAGAGGGGGCTTCGACAAAACTGCATATTGGCACCCACACTATTCAATTTGTATCTTAACGACCTCTCCAAAAGTTATTTAACTCCTGAATATCACTCCCCAAAATTGGCAAAAATCAATGTACCCCTGCTACTATACGCAGACAATGCGGTTCTCATGTCACTCTCGGAAATTGGCCTTAAATGAATCATGCATACCTTTTTGAGCTATTGCAGGAAAAATTTACTAACAATTTTGACAAAACCAAAATGATGGTCTTCTCTAGATACAGTAAAACTAAAGATTGGGTTATCGAAGACCAATGGATAAAACAGGTCAAAAAATTCAAATATCTGGGAGTTACCTTTTCACACTCCCTCTCCTGGTCCTACCACAGACAAACAGCTGTACAAGTGGCCAATAACACAAGTAAACTACTTAGACGATTTCACTATGTTCAAGGTGGGGAGTTGATACCCGCGGCCCTAGAGATAGTCAAGCATAAAATCCTTGCGCAGTTGTTGTATGGTATTGCTGTTCGGATTAAGAGTTTTAACCCCTCCAAATACGTTGCGATCCTTATTTGCCTAGCCAAGATGCGCCTCTTCAGCTGGTCTGTGGCTCGAAGATGGTATGCCCGCAGTAGAATGTCAAGTATTGGTACATGCATTTCGTTATTGGTTAAAGGTGATCTATGCCCCAATATGGACATGGTGGTGCTGTGGGTTAAACCACAGAAGCCTCCGTGCTGCAAGGTCAGAAGACCAGCAGTCATTAGATCGAATCCACACAACAGAGTGAGCTCCCATCGGTTGTCCCTGATCCTGCCAACCTAGCAGTTCAAAAGCATGTAAAAATGCGAGTAGATAAATAAGTACCACCACAATGGGAAGGGAATGGCGTTCCGTGTCTAGTCGCGCTGGCCACGTGACCACGGAAACTGTCTTCAGACAAACGCTGGCCTTATGGTTGTCGTGGGTTTTTCGGGCTCTTTGGCCGTGTTCTGAAGGTTGTTCTTCCTAACGTTTCGCCAGTCTCTGTGGCCGGCATCTTCAGAGGACAGCACTCTGTGCTCTGGTCTGGCTTTATGGCTTGGAGATGGGGATGAGCACCACACCCTAGAGTCGGACACGACTGGACTAAATGTCAAGGGGAACCTTTACCTTTACCTTATGCCCCAATAACCTGTGGCTACCTATAGCATTTGCTGAAAGATGTCTTTGCCAGCTCATGGTACAGTATAAAGGATTTACAGAAAAACTACATCTCTTAGGCTTCTCTATGGATTTCCTACTGAGACAGCCTCAACGTAGCATTAAACCAATACTTATACCATGTATCAAAGATATAGACTTTCAATACTCTCTAGCTTGTGCACACAGGACTTGTTCACCACTGTGTTTTGGCCTGAATTTTAACTTCCCAAAGCCAGCTAACTATTTATACCAAATTACAAAACCGAGATATCGCTTTCCCTTTTCAAGAGCTAGGTTTAATTGCTTTCCTTCAGCCCTTTTAAAAGGGCGTTTTAATAACACCCCATATGGTGAAAGGATTTGTCCTTGTGGGAAAGAAATTATTGAGACCTTGGCGCACATCATTTTAGAATGTAGCCTATATAGGATCAATATTTTGGTTCACTCGTGACTAAATGTATTGGTCTACCTCCCACAAGCTATTTGAAATTTCTGTTGTCTGGAGAGAATCAAATAATTACACAGTTAGTGGCTAAGTTTTTATTTTTAGCTATAAGAACGCACAAAATGCTACAGCAAGATTTTATACAGTGGTGCCTCGACTTCCATCCTGACATACGACCATTTTGAATTGCAACCAGCTCCAGCCACAAAATTTTGCTTCGAGTTGCAAACAAAAGAGGCAGGGGAAAAAGGCAGGGAATTCAAATTAGAGTGCTAACCGCTGGTCAGCGAAGAGCTTCTTGTAGCTCTTTCGCCCCAATGGTTAGACAGTGTGCGTCGGAGGCGGCTTCGGACTGCTTGGTGCTGCTTTCTGCTCTTAAGTACATTTACAGTGGGGTCTTGACTTGAGAACTTAATTCGTATTGAAAGGCGGTTCTCAAGTCAAAAAGTCTGTAGGTCAAGTCTCCATTGACCTACAGTGCATTGAAAACCGATTAATCCCGTAACAGGCCGTTTTTGTTCCATTTTGGAACAGTCAATTCTCAGGCTGCAAGTCAAACCTAAATTTTGCGGCCAGAGAAGTCTGTAACTCAAAAAGTCTGTAAGTCAAGCCGTCTGTAAGTCAAGGGTCCACTGTACTTTGTTTTGCAAGATGAGTTTGGGTTGGGGGTGGTTATGTTTCTGTGCTGTGATGTTTTCTGGTCTTTTTTTTTTAGGATTCTCTATGGATTTCCATTAGGCTTGCTCTGTTGTTTTTTTTCCAGCCCCATTGCATTCCAATGGGGCTGGCTATGGGGTGTTTTTTTTCTCTCTTTTTAATGCTGGAACGGATTAATCGCATTCCCATGCATTCCTATGGGAAATGGTGCTTCGCCTTACAATCATTTCGAGTTACGCCCATCTTCTCGAACAGATTATGGTCGTAAATTGAGGCACAACTGTATTATATTATGTATTTATTTTATCTATTTTACCTTTGTATGAACGGGTCTGTGACCGCACAATAAAACTTACTATTTGCTACTTAAATACTGTTTTTTAATAGTTATAAGCCACCTTGGGTCATTTTAAGAAGAAAGGTGGGTTAAATTTTTTTAAATAACATTTAAAAATAACATTTTAACCCAGAAATGGGGAATGTTTTTTTTTTAAAGTACAATCCACAGAATCCCAGATCCATGATGTAGTCCGAAAGAACAAAAGTGTTCTTTCTCTGTTAAAAGCAAATGATTATGTTTAGAAAGGTTGACAAGGTACTGGAGATTTGCTCCTGCATTTTAAAGTTTTCCTTGTACACTGCACACATACCACAGACAAAGATGTTTGGAGGAAGGCAAGGAGAATGTTTGCTTATGTTGTCCTCTTGGTAGTCTCTGTTGATGGAACGGCCCCTTGGAGCCACCCGTGACAGCCAACTGAAAAAATACAGCAGCAGTAAAGCTGCTTTAGTTTACACCGAGGATTTTGTTAGCAGCTTAGCAGCCTCAAAGCTAATCTCTGATGGAACAGACAATCTGTCTTCCTTCAGTGTTCCTTTCAAGCAAATAAATGCCAAGAGAACACTTAAATCTCAACAAAATTCAAACATTACTGGAACCTGGACCATAGGTCAAAGGGAGGAGCCAACAAACAATCCCCTCTAATATGAAAACCGGCCAAGCCCAAAGTATTCATTCTAATTGCATTAAATTAGAACACTGAACATATGCTTGTATACCCTTTTAGGAAAGGAGAACATTTTTATGTTTTATATATGCTACTTGCTAGGAACTCTTCGGCTGGGCTGGCTGAAATGCACAAATATCATTCAGCACATTTCTGTGAATTTGTGACCATTTGTGTCACCAGTAAAATATCAGCAACATTTACATGCCCTCCCTTTTTTTACATTGAAACATGCTTCTTATTTACCTATTTGTAACTTTCTACTAAATCATGTGAGGAGCTTCTCCAGAGAGCTTCAGCCTAGCATATAGTTCAGAAATAACATCAAGACACAGAATGCCTATACATGGTGGAGCGGGGGGGGGGCAGAACTGGGGGACTTGCCAGTACAATATTATAATATTAGCACTCAGCTTCAGACACTGAAAAGCTGTGGGAATTGATATAATTGCTGTGGAAAGGGGAAACTATTTAAAAAATAGGTTCTTTTCACAAATGGCCTTTCAAAATTCTCCTTCTTTGTGGAAAGAGACATCGGGGAACCAATTTCACCAAATTTCTCCACACGAAGGAGCACCATGAGTGCTGGCTGTAGCACAACTTTGTCTTCATCTTTTTTCTTCTTCTTTTTTCTTTGGCACAACCATGGCAAATAGAAACAACAGTAACTGTATTATCAGTCTGGCCATCATTTTGCTTCTTCCACAATGCTGTCTACCTAGACTCATTCTAGTGTATTGTAGTGATAATGAGGAGATTGCCATAAAATTCTTTTTTTAAACTTGAAAAAAATTCAGAAATAATTCTGCACAGTGCCTTTTATTCCAGCGGGAGCATTTAGGAAATGTCTCAGAAAAAAAAATCACCTTAACATTTGTCATTCCTCCAGGTTTAGAACTTCCCCAAGCCTTCTAAATACTGATTTTTAGTTTTTATTGTAGATACATGTTGTCTCTACTGCAGATGCTTATAACACAATAACTCCCTGTAAACTCCATAATTAGTATAAGAGGCAGTGGTCTTGTGTCCAGCTCTGGGAAAAGGTGAAGCTAGTATTCTACCGTAGTACATTCTTCAATTTCCCAAAAGTTTTACTTGCAAATATAAGTGACTTCCATTTTTCTGCTTAATTTTGCTCACATTTTTGAGATTGCCACAACATGACAGAGTGCTGTATTTTTCTTTTCTTTCCGTAGCACGCCTCATTACCTTTCCACAGCTTCCTTGGCTGCTCACACTGCCTGTGATGAAATATCCCTGGGGAAGGATTTACCTTACCACATCTTCCCCTGAGCTTTAATTGTGTTGTAAAAACCTGAGGAAGGAAAGAGCTCCCATCTGCCACAGAGAAGGCTACAGAATGAAAGATGAGACATGACACACACATATCTCAGCCACTTCACAAGTAAGATAAGAACAAGAATCCTGTAGCTCAACCACAAGAATTTATCCAAAAATTTCTCCTGCTTTGTGTTCAAGAGAATTGATTCTCCATAACTGGAATATGAATGGTTGAAATTCTCATGGGAGAAATGTTCAGCACAGCACAAAAGTCAACCACATGTCGTGCTTTAAACAACGTGATGAGTATGTATGAAGCAAATAGAGGAGAACTAGGAGTTGACCTACACTATACAGTAAATAGCAATTTCATTACACTTTAACTGCCATTATTCCATCCAATGGAATCTGGGATCTGTAGCTTTGTGAAGTATTAAGAATTCTTTTTTGCTGCTGCTCAGAGGTGATCATAAGTAGTCTCTGGCAGGGAATTCTAAGTAACTCCCTAAACCACAAACCCCAGTATTTGAGGAGCTAGAGGCATGGCAGTTAAACGTGGAATGAAACTTTTGTAGTGAAGACACACCCCTAGTGAAAGCATTAAAACAAATGTCTGTTCTGTTAAGGAGGTAAGATGTCATAAATTGCAACTCCCGGCCCCTTTGGCCGTGGCAAGGCAGTGTCAGCTTGTTCCAGATAATAAGCCAGGCAAAAATGGATGCCTGACAGATCAACCATTTTATTGTAAATAACATGCTAGAAAAACTGCTTAACTAGCCAACTCAGTTTGGACACAGTGCCACCAAGAGTTAGAACAGCAACATAAATAAAGCAGCATCACATGGAGGTAACTGCACATACCAAAAAATTGAAGGAAGTGAGAAGTATGAAGGAAAAAACTTCTGGTGTTTCCAGTGATCTAATAAAAAGAAAACTGAACTGGATTTATTCCACAGTTGCTGAAGTTTCCAATAAGTGTAGGAGGAGGTCACTCCTCCCTTACCAGAAACTCCAGCATAAGCTTTTAAAAAAAATCTCCAGTGGTTCTCATACAGACAGGGAGAGAAACACGTTGGCTATGCATATCATGTGCATAATCTCTCTGTGTTACAAAACAAAAATATTTCCTGGAAAATTTCATAGCTTTGTATGTATGCTTACTTTGATTCTCCCTTGGGCTTTTGGCATCCCAATATTTATTTCCATCTTTAAGTGATTAAACACAAACCCATTATCTAACCTCTGCTGACTGATGCACTGCATTTGTGAGGGAACAGATGTAAATAGGCTATGGAACACTCTCCCTCAGGAGATCAGGATGGCCCCTTCCCTGTTATCCTTTAAAAAAACGCTAAAGACCCATCTCTTCAGGCAGGCTTTTAACAATTATAACTGAATCCCTGAACCCCATTTCAGTAGATAATTTTAATCTTTTTTATGTTTTCATGTTTTAATCTTTTAATTGTATTTAAATCATATATTGTTTAATTTATCGTTAATGTTTAACTTATTATGCTATTATTATTTTTCCATAATTTTTTAAATTTTCTCCTTATAAAGGTAGGGTAGGGGAAGGGGCAGCTGGGGTAAGGGTACCCTCAGAGGGGGTGGTTTTGGACACATTACAAATCAATATTTTTCACAGTAATTATACATTCTCTTCTAGAAATAGTTCCACATACCATAAAGAAATATAGACAGTGTACAAGAGGGAAAATCAAATTTGAACAGATATTTTGTAATTCTATTAATTATGTAGCTGATAGTATTTATCCATTGTTTATGCTATCTCTTCTGCATCCATACAGACAACTGTGTATCAGTCTACTATTCTGTCTACCTTGTAACCATGTATATAATTGCAACCAAGTTTTCTGATGGTCTTTTTTCTTTTTTGCATCCAGCCAATCTGACAGTATGTCCATTTCTGAGGTTTCAAGTATTTTACCTATTACTTCGTCTATTTGTGGTGTTCTAGATTCCTTCCAGTGTTTCGCAAAAAACTATTCTTGCTGCTGTTATAATATGAATAGTTAGATATAATTTTTCAAAGTTTTGTATATCTGACAAGATATTTAATAGAAATAGTTCTGGTATTATTGGTATTGAAGTTTCTAGTATCTCTTGTAGTATCTGGTTCACCTTACTCCAGTGTCTTTGGGCATCTTTACACATCCATCACATATGATAAAATGTTCCTTCTATCTGTTTACATTTCCAACATATATTTGAAAGCTTAGGCATCCTTCAGTCTTGAGGGCCTATGGCAGGGATGGGCAAAATGCAGCCCTTCAGATGTTGCTGAACTGCAACTCCCATAATTCTTAGCCCACACAGCCAATAGTGAGGAGATTTGGGCCTAGTCCGCACAGCCAATAGTGTGAGGAGAGTGAGGAATGTTGGGATGTGCAGTTCAGGAACATCTGGGGGGCTGAGCTTTGCCCAGGTCTGGCCTATGGTAACGTGCTTTGTATGGAGGACTTGGATCAGCGTCTACTGTGGCTGAAAAGGCCAATTCAAGAGTGAAAATCCCCTCCACAATGAAGACAAATACAATCTGTCCCCTGTCCAGCTCTCTGATTTTGCTGCTTTCGGGACTGTCTCTTTGCCTCGGCCTGCTGGACAAGAGTCTCTTCAAATTGGGAGAGGCTGTGATGCACTGCCTGCCTCCAGGCTGAACGCTCAGATGTCAAGGTTTCCCATATGTGAAGGTCCATTCTTAAGGTCTTCAGATCTTGTTTGCAGATATCCTTGTATTGCAGCTGTGGTCTCCCTCTGTGGCGATTTCCCTGAACTAATTCTCCATACAAGAGACCTTTTGGAATCTGACCATCAGCCATTCTGACGACATGCCCAAGCCAACGTAGATGTTGCTGTTTCATTAATGTATACATGCTAAAAATTCCAGCTCGTTCTAGGACTACTCTATATGGAACTTTGCCCTGCCAGGTAATACCAAAAATGTGTGGGAGACAATGCATATGGAACGTGTTCAGCTTCCTCTCCTGCCATGCACAAAGGGTCCAGGACTCACTGCAGTACAGGAGTGTACTCAGGACACAGGCTCTATAGACCTGGATCTTGTATATGCCTCCAGCTTCCTATTGAGCCATACTCTATTTGTGAGTCTAGAGAACTTGGTAGCTGCTTTGCCAATGCGTTTATCCAGCTCAACATCTACAGAGAGATTGTCAGAGATTGTTGAGCCAAGGTACACAAATTCACGAACAAACTCCAATTCTTGTGTGGAGATAGTAATAGAGGGAGGTGAGTCCATGCCATGGCCATGACTTGTCTTTTCTTCAGGCTGATTGTTAGTCCAAAGTCTTGGCAGGCCTTGCTAAAACGATTCATGAGTTGTTGGAGGTCTTCAGAGTGGGCAACAATTGCTGCATCATCGGCGAAGAGGAAGTACCACATGCATTTCAATCTAGAGAGATAAAAGAACTTTCCAGCTGATCTAGTCCAGAGATAGACACCTTCTGTTGCAGTTCCAAAGGTGTGCTTCAGCATAACAGCAAAAAAGATTCCAAAAAGCACTGGGTACGAGAACACAGCCCTGTTTCACTCCGCTTCGGATGTCAAAGGGATCTGATGTTGAGCTATCAAAACCTACAGTGCCCTTCATTCCCTCATGAAAGGACCTGATCTTAAGGAGTCGAGGTGGACATCCAATCTTGGGAAGTATTTTAAAAAGGCCATCCCAGCTAACCAAATCAAAGGCCTTTGTGAGATCTATGAAGGTCATAAAGAGTGGCTTTTGTTGTTCCCTACATTTCTCCTGCAATTGTCTGAGGGAGAATACCATGTCAGTGGTGGATCTATTAGCTTGAAATCCACACGGTGATTCTGGAGAGACTCTGTCTGCAAGCACCTGGAGTCTTTTCAGCACAACACAGGAAAGCAACTTCCCCACAACGCTTAGAGGAGATTATGAATCTCCTCTAAGTGTTGGAATCTCCTCTCTGAGATGCCACGGTAGCTATTGCAGTCGCCCGTCTCCTTTGTTCTTGCACAATGTCACAATGTTTGCATTCTTCATGTCCTGTGGTACTCCACCTTCCCTGCAGCAAAGACAAAAGACTTCATACAGCTCCATGGTGATGATCTCTTTACAGCACTTCAGCACTTCAACAGGGATGTTCTCAGGTGACTTGCTGGAGGCGAGGGAATCTAAGGCCACTTTTATTTCTGCTAAAGTTGGTTCACTGTCCAACTCTTCCAAGACAGGCGGGCACTCAATGTTATTTAATGCCTCTTCGGTTAGTACATTCTCTTTTGAATATAGCTCAGAATAGTGCTGCACCCAGCGATCCATCTGCTGTGCTTGGTTCTGGATGATCACGCCTGTAGCAGACTTCAGGGGAGCAGATTTCTTCTGCATTGGACCTAAAGACTGCTTGATACCATCATACATTCCCTTGATGTTACCTGTGTCTGCTGCTATCTGTATCTGAGAGCAGAGCTGAAGCCAATAATCATTGGAACATCTCCTGGCAGCCTGTTGGACTTTGCAATGAGCAGCTCGAAGAGCCTGCAAGTTGTACTCACTAGGACTGGCTTTGTATGCTGCTAGACTCTCCTCTTATCCTCGATGGCTGGGCTTCGAACCAGTCTGCCATCTTTTGGCTTGGTCTTCTTGCCAAATGTTATAAACAGTATTCTTGAAATGTTCCCATTGTCCAGGTGCATTTGCATCAGCTGGGCCTGGAAGGGTTTCCTCAGGCGCTTAGGCTAATTCCTCCTTGAAAATTGAATGCTTATATTAGCTAAAGTTGTGGGGGTCATGTACCATCTGTAGAACATTTTGTATATAGTCTCTTTGAACAGATTTAGTTAATTTTATATTTGTTTTCCAAATTTTTCCCATTGATCCAGTTCAATATTATGTCCTATATTCTGTGCCCATTTAATCATACATGCCTTTACCACTTCATCTTGTGTTTCAAAATCTAACAGAAAATTATATAATAACAATACATTTTCTCTCTGATTCTAGACGAATTCTCTCAAAAAGAGTATTTTCCAGGTAAAAGCCCTGTTGGTTATCTTTAGCAAACATTGATAATAATTGTGATCACTCCCACCAATCCATTTTGATGCCTTGATCTACTAACTCTTGTTGTGTTTTGATAGAACCATCAAGATTTAAAACCTCACTGTATATTACTATTTTCTTGTTTTCTCTTAGATATGGTAGAACAAATGCTTCAATTGGCATCACCCAGTATGGTATTTTGATATACAGTGGTGCCTCGCATAGCGATGTTAATCCGTGCAGCAAAAATCACTGCTAAGCGATTTTATCGCTATGCGATTTTTAAAAGCCCATAGAAACGCATTAAAACCTATTTAATGCATTCCTATGGGCATAAAACTGACCTTAAAGCGAAGATCCTCCATATGGCGGCCATTTTCACTGCCTCTAAAGCAAGGAATCCGCGTGAAAACACAGTGGGCGGCCATTTTTTTTACCCGGTGGCCATTTTGGAACCGCTGATCAGCTATTAAAAATCATCACTTTGCGATGATTGGTAAGCGAAACAGGGAACCGATCATCGCAAAGCGAAAAAACCGCATAGGAAACATCGCAATGCGATCGCAAAAAGTTCATCGCTATGTGGTTTTGTCACTAAACGGAGCGCCCGTTAAGCGAGGCACCACTGTACATTAAATTTTTCACTTTATTCCACATCGACAGGAGTGCGTTCCTCAATATATGGTTGTGTCACGTTCCCGGGGGTTACAACAGCCAAGGCCTGATAAGCCAGTCCAAAGTCAGGAATACTAGGAATGCAAAGCCGATATCTAATTACCAACCAACTCACAGAACATAGTCGAAGGTCAGAGTCCAGAATCAAACACACAACGTAGTCCAGGTTCAGAGTCTAAGGTCAAACATACAATGTAGTCCAAAGTCTGAGTCCAGAGTCAGGAGTTCAGGAAACATGGTGCAAGGTTGTAGGAGCGTGGATGCAAGCCAGAGGTTTTGACTTGTTGCTTCCACGGAATTCTAGCTGACTAGGAGCTGTTTTTTATAGTAAAACAGCCCCTTGAGCTGCTGGAAACCTTTCCATCCTGTCAGTACTCAGGGCTAGTTGAACGGATGTTTCTGTGGACAGCCTTCGAGCGATCCTCTGACCTTTTTGCCATAAGTCTTCCCCGAAGCCTGGCCTGAAGCTTGTCTGCTGGGGAAGGAGAATCTGGAGGTGATTCAGGTGTTTCTGATTGCTCAGCATTCTCCTCAGCCTCAGTTAACCCTTCTGGTTCCAGGTCTTCAGCTGCACTCATGACAGGTTGTTAAATTGTTTAAAATCCTCAGTCCTGTTATACTATAAGAATGCATGCCAGCCCCATTTCAAATCATATCCTTCTAATTTCAAGAGTCTCGTATTTTCCAGTGTTATCCACTCCTTAATCCATATCAATCCAGATGTCCTATAGTAGAGAAGCCAATTCAGGAGCCCCATTCCTCCTCTTATTTTTAGGTCTTGTAAGTGCTTGATTTTAATTCTGGGTTTTTACCCCTGCCAGATAAATTTAGAAACACATTTTTCAAGCTCCTTGAATATTGTTTCTTTTAAAACAATCAGAACTGTTTGGAAAAGAAATATGAGTTTTGGTAGAATATTCATTTTGATTGTAGCAATTCTGCCCATCATTGACCATTGTAAATTTGACCAGCTAGAAAGGTATTTCTTAATTTCCTCTATCAGTTTCAAATAATTATCTTTCAGAAGAGTACTTGTTTTCTTTGTGAAAAATATGCCCAAGTATTTTACTTTCCTTCCTTCCTGGAAGTTTGTAATTTGTAATAGTTCTCCTGTTTTTGAATGCTTTTAGTCATAATTTTGGTTTTCTTGTGGTTTATTTTTAACCCTGCCATTTCACCAAATTCTTTTAATTCCACTATTAGATTCCTTGGGGTTTTCAACTACTATGAGCAAGTCATCTGCAAAGGCCTGAACCATCGGTATTTCTCCTCGTATTTTGAGTCCTTTAATTTTATCTGATATTTGTATCTGCTGCATTAGTATTTCATTTACCATTTTAAAAAGTAATGGTGATAATAGGCAGCCTTGTTGTGTTCCTTTTTGTATTTCTATTTCTTGTGTACGTTCTCCATTAATTCTTTTATTTGATATGTGTTTGGAATAGATAATCTTTATTATTTCAGTGAAATTTTGACCTGTCCCCATTTCTTCTAATTGTAATATCATGAAATTCCAATTTACATTATTGAATGCTTTCTCTGAATCAATGAAGAGAATTGCCATATGTTTAGCTGGGTGTGCTTCATAAGATTCCAAAAAGTTAATGAGGTTCCTTCACACTGGAGTTCCTCTTTGGGAGGAATCCTGCTTGATCTTGATGGACAACTTCGACCAATGTTCTCTTTAGTCTTGTTGCTAATATTGTTGCAAATACCTCATAGTCTACATTCAAGAGAGATATTAGCCTGCAGTTCGATATTTCCTCCGCTGCTGTGTCTCCTTTATGTATAATTGTAATGACCACCTCCTTCCATATTTTGGGTATTTCCCCTCTTGATGTATTTCATTTATCATTTTTAAAAGGGGGTAGCCAACGCATCTTCAATTTTTTTGTGGTATTCTGCAGGTATCCCATCACTTCCTGGTGATTTCATCAGTTTCTGTTTTGTAAATGCCTCTGAAACTTCATGCATTGAATATGGTTGGTTCAGAATTTCCTGTTGTTGCTTTGATAGTTTGCTGGCTTCCCAAATGGTCTGTGATGACATTCCCTGTGTTGTATTTCTTTGTTTTTAAATTGTGTGAATTTTAGCCGCTTTGGGTCCCTTGTTGAGAGAAATGTGGCATCATCATCATCATCATCATCATCATCATCATCATCATCATCACCATCATCATCATATCCACCTCCACTGTGAGGTGCAGCTATCTACAATGCTTCTTCCCTTAAGAGGTAAAACTATACATTATGGATGACCCTTCATTAAAGCTGGAATCACATTAGTGTTCTGAATAGTTTTAGATTTAGATTATTGTTTGTGTCTAAGAACTCAAATTTGCACTTACATTTTGTCTTTAGCCCAAAAGAGCAAATGAAAATCAAAGAAAGGCAACTTGCAAACTACGCGAATTAAAAAAGAAAAAGCTGCTGCTGCGACAATCAGATCCTTTAAGCAGTTAAGAATGAATTCCCTCCTTTAGTGACATGTTAGTAACGCACAATCTGGAACAAATACTACAATTAGACATGGGACAGGGTACAGAGCAGTGGTTCCCAACCTTGGATAGCCCATGTGTTCTTGGACTGCAATTTCCAGCATCCTTCAACATCAGCTGTCTTACTGAATGATTAGTCTAATTTACAAAGCCAGAGATAGGAAAGGATGTTTTTAAATAGTCTTTTTCTCTCTCTCAAGCATCTCCACAGCATTCTCTTAGTGTTTCTTTCCTTCAGCAATTTTACTAGCACATAAACAAACCTGTTACAAAAATATTGGTCACTCGAGTATGCTTACACAATCCCTTTAGAGTCCCTCTGCGGCTTCTACTCTCCAAGTGAATGCAGTGGGAGTTGAAGATCCTTATGATTAGACTGCTGTTAAGAAACCAACTACTTAGAGAATCACTTGGTTAATTAACATAAGTACTGAGATAATAAAAATCTTCGTTCAGCCACTGTGACTGTGCTTGTTCTTGCACATCCCTCTGACTTTCTCCTATTTGGACAAAAGTTAAAGGCAAAAAATAAAGAGGTCACATACTGGGGAAAGTAGAGAAACAGGAGCCATGTATAAGCAGGACTAGGTAGCACAGCGTCTTTTATCAACACTGCACATTCCAGGATAATAAGGTTAGAAAACAGGATGACAGTTATTGCATAGTGTGCCACAGACATGCAGAACGGAGGAGAGCAAAATCTCACAGATAAGCTGTTCATAATGAGACATTTGTTAGCCACTCCTCAATGATACTATAAAAGAGCCATTGGGGATACATGGTGATGGAGGAGCACTAGGATAACCTGAGTTCAATTCCCCAGTTGGCTATGAACCTCAGTAATCTTGGGCTAGCCACTCCCTCTCTTATCCTGAGCTACTGTACCTTAGACGGCTTTTTCAAGATAAAAATAGTGAGATCCTTGGAGGAAAGGTGTGATATAAAAATAAATACATAAACTACATAAATCAATGGTTCAAAGGGTGAGTGATGCCACGTGTAACCTTCTTTAGGAATGGAACCCCAGATTTTTTCCAGCCTTCTAAATCTGTGAAATCATCCAAAATGTTAGAAATAGCATAGCACCTGAACAACAGATCTTATCAATCCATGCACAGTTTTAAACACAATTTCACACCACTGCTGAGACATAAAAGACAAGATCCTCTCAACAGGTGCTTCATCCTTGTACCAGAAAGCTCAATCAGTTCTTACCAGTTGGGTAGCCATAATTAAATTTGCCAGTTTTGTGCTTGTATTTGTTATGGAAAATTGCCAGAGAGATTACAATCATCACAACACAGAAACAGCAAAATTAAATTATCTGTTGTTCAGGTCTGCCTCTGAGCACACCCATGCTGTTCTTGCCTAGACTGCAATATAGGAAGAGCTTTTAGTATAACAACTTACTCCAGTGTGATGAAAGGCACTGAAGTTTTATTACATATGACAAGCAAGCAAATCTCTGTTTAGGATTCTGTACAGTGCATTGTTCTGTGACACTGTCACTGCTTTCCAGCCTGGTGCAGCTCCTGGTGGTTTTGAGCAGCAGACACTATAATTATTACACATGAGTGAATAAGCTGGGTTAACGATTAAAACTTTATTCTCAAGAGCAAGGATATATGAATGGCTCCTGGGGGAAAACATGTTGGGTTGCTTACCACTTGTCAAAATTAGAGTTTATGGTGATTGAGTAATAAGCTGAAATCAATGTAACATGGATTGCTACCTTCTCATGGTGAAGGGACTTGAGTAATTCTGAGAAGCTACAGGCTTTGCCGTGCAGGGACACCCAAGATGGACAGGTCATAGTGGAGAGTTCTGACTAAACACGATCCACCTAGAGCAGGAACTGGCAAGCCACTCCAGGATCTTTCCCAAGAAAACTCCATGGGCAGAAAAAAAGGCTAAAATATATGACGCTGGAAGATGAGCCCCTCAGGCTGGAAGGCGTGCAAAAGGCTACTGAGGAAGAGCAGAGGACAAGTACAAGTAGCTCCAGAGCTAATGAAGTGGTTGGGCCAAAGTCAAAAGGACGCTCAGCTGTGGATGTGCCTGGAAGTGAAAGGAAAGTCCAATGCTGCAAAGAAAAATACTGCATAGGAACCTGGAATGTAAGATCTATGAACCTCGGGAAGATGGAGGTGGTCAAACAGGAGATGGCAAGAATAAACATCGACATCCTGGGCATCAGTGAACTAAAATGGACAGGAATGGGCGAATTCAGATCAGATGATTATCATATCTACTACTGTGGGCAAGAATCCCGTAGAAGGAATGGAGTAGCCTTCATAGTCAACAAAAGAGTGGGAAAAGCTGTAATGGGATGCAATCTCAAAAATGATAGAATGATGTCAATACGAATCCAAGGCAGACCTTTCAACATCACAGTAATCCACGTTTATGCACCAACCACCAATGCTGAAGAGGCTGAAATTGACCAATTCTGTGAAGACTTACAACACCTTCTAGAACTGGCACCAAAGAAAGATATTCTTGCCATTATAGGGGACTGGAATGCTAAAGTAGAGTGTCAAGAGATAAAAGGGACAACAGGTAAGTTTGGTCTTGGAGTTCAAAAGGAAGCAGGGCAAAGGCTAATAGAGTTTTGTCAAGAGAACAAGCTGGTCATCACAAACACTCCTTTCCAACAACACAGGAGGCGACTCTACACATGGAAATCACCGGATGGGCAATATCAAAATCAGATTGATTATGTTCTCTGCGGCCAAAGATGGAGAAGCTCTATACAGTCAGCAAAAACAAGATGTGGAGCTGATTATGGCTCTGATCATCAGCTTCTTGTAGCAAAACTAAAGCTTAAACTGAAGAAAGTAGGAAAAACCACAGGGCTAGTCAGGTATAAGCTAAACCAAATCCTTGATGAATACACAGTGGAAGTGAAGAACAGATTTAAGGAACTCGATTTGGTGGACAGAGTGCCTGAAGAACTTTGGATACAGGCTTGTAACATTGTACAGGAGGCAGCAACAAAAACCATTCTAAAGAAAAGGAAATGCAAGAAAGCAAAGTGGCTGTCCAACGAGGCCTTACAAATAGCAGAGAAGAATAGGAAAACAAAATGCAAGGGAGATAGGGAAAATTACAGAAAACTGAATGCTGACTTCCAAAGAATAGCAAGGAGAGACAAGAGGGCCTTCTTTAACGAACAGTGCAAACAAATAGAGGAAAATAATAGAAAGGGAAAAACCAGAGATCTGTTCAATAAAACTGGAGATATTAAAGGAACATTTTGTGCAAAGATTGACATGATAAAAGACAAAAATGGTAGGGACCACACAGAAGCAGAAGACATCAAAAAGAGGTGGCAAGAATACACAGAAGAATTATACCAGAAAGCTCTGGATGTCCTGGACAACCCAGATAGTGTGGTTGCTGACTTGGAGCCAGATATCCTGGAGAGTGAAGTCAAGTGGGCCTTAGAAAGCATGGCTAACAACAAGGCCAGTGGAAGTGTTGGCATTCCAGTGGAACTATTTAAAATCTTAAAAGATGACACTGTTAAAGTGCTACACACAATGTGTCAGCAAGTTTGGAAAACTCAGCAGTGGCCAGAGGATTGGAAAAGATCAGTCTACATCCCAATCCCAAAGAAGGGCACTGCCAAAGAATGCTCCAACTACCGTACAATTGCACTCATTTCACACACTAGCAAGGTTATGCTCAAAATCTACAAGGTAGGCTTTAGCAGTATGTGGACCGAGAACTCCCAGAAGTACAAGCTGGAATCCGAAGGGGCAGAGGAACTAGAGACCAAATTGCTAACAGGCGCTGGATTATAGAGAAAGCCAGAGAGTTCCAGAAAAACATCTACTTCTGCTTCATTGACTATGCAAAAGCCTTTGACTGTGAGGACCACAGCAAACTATGGCAAATTCTTGAAGAAATGGGAGTGCCTGACCACCTTTCTCCTGAGAAGTCTATATGTGGGACATGAAACAACAGTTAGAACTGGATATGGAACAACTGATTGTTTCAAAACTGGGAAAGGAGTACACTAGGCTGTATATTGTCTCCCTGCTTATTTAACTTATATGCAGAATACATCATGCGAAAGGCTGGACTGGAGGAATCCCAAGCCAGAATTAAGACTGCCGGAAGAAATATCAACAACCTCCGAAATGCAGATGATACCACTCTGATGGCAGAAAGTGAGGAGGAATTAAAGAACCTTGTAATGAAGGTGAAAGAGGAAAGCGCAAAAATGATCTGAAGCTCAACATCCAAAAAACTAAGATCATGGCCACTGGTCCCATCACCTCCTGGCAAATAGAAGGGGAACATATTGAGGCAGTGACAGATTTTACTTTCTTGGTCTCCATGATCACTGCAGATGGTGACAGCAGCCACGAAATTAAAAGACACCTGCTTCTTGGGAGGGAAGCCATGACAAACCTAGACAACATCTTAAAAAGCAGAGACATCACCTAGCCAACAAAGGTCCGAATAGTCAAAGCTATGGTTTTGCCAGTAGTGATGTATGGAAGTGAGAGTTGGACCATAAAGAAGGCTGACCACCAACGAACTGGTTATTTTGAATTGTGGTGCTGGAGGAAAATCTTGAGCAGGGGTTTCAGACATTTGGCCCGGGGGCCATTTGCGGCCCCCCAGATGATAGTTTGTGGCCCTCGCCTTGCCTGCCCCCCCAAAGCTCCCACACATCGTCTGCTGTCAGGAGTAAAAAAAAAAGCCTTGCCTTGCTCGCCGGCTCTCTCCCAAGTCAGCACCTCTTGCACCCTCCATCCAGAACTGCAGCCTGCCAGCCAGCCCCCCTGTCTGTCGGCTAAGGAAACTCCTGGGCAGCTTCCTCAGGCTCTTGCTCCGCTTGGTGGAAAATCTGATGCGGCCCAGCCTCACCCAGACTTAGCCTCTAGCGGGCCCCAGGCAAATTGAGTTTAAAACCCCTGATCTTGAGAGTCCCCTGGACTGGAAAGAGAACAAACCTATTCATTTTGAAGGAAATCAACCCTGAATGCTCACTGGAAGGACAGATTCTGAAGCTGAGGCTCCAATACTTTGGCCATCTCATGAGAAGAGAAGAGTCCCTGGAAAAGACCCTGATGTTGGGAAAGTGTGAAGGCAAGAGGAGAAGGTGGATGACCGAGGACGAGATGGATGGACTGTGTCATCAAAACTACCAACATGAATTTGACCAAACACTGGGAGGCAGTGGAAGACAGGAGGGCCTGGTGTGATCTGGTCCATGGGGTCATGAAGTGTCGGACACGACTTAACGACCAAACAAGCAGCATCGTGTCTACTGTAAACATTTTGGGACTGGTGTAGATTTGAGCTAGTCTGAACAGGTTGTATTGATTCCTTCTAGAGCCCCCCCCCCCAAGCGTGCTCTGTGCTTCAACATTCTGATTGGTCACATGCTCATCTGTCCTAGTTAGTAATGGGTGAATCTATTTGCCTAAGCAGGTGTCACTTGGGCATGTTTTTACCCAAATATCTGTTTTGTTTTGTCTCAACTTTATCCTTCCATTTTAAACCTCTCTAAATATGCATTTCAATAACTTTAAATATGTATTTTCTCCTTAGGAGATATATCTGAATCTATATAGTGACATATAAAGCATCAAGAATTGTCACAGAATTTGTATAAATCTATATACATTTGTATAAACAAATTATTAAGCTCTGTTCTGTATACTAGTTCAAGAGGATTGGGTCATTTTATCCAGGAATTCACCTAGATGAACTTCCTCCAGCATCTGTATTCCTACCACAGGTACTAGAACATTTATTTTTGTGTGTCTTTTTAAGCAAATCAATTAGTTTTCAAGTTCCATATAAGCATGTGGATATGAATGCAGTTTCAATTCCTGCACTTCCTTGAACTTCGTATTACAGTTTGAGGCTCAAAAAATAAACCAAAAATACACAAATGCATATTTTATAATAATCCATCACACCAGTTTTGTGCAGTTTCTAAGAGTCAAATTGTAGATTGATCTAGAAACAGGACAGAACAGACTTATGAATGAACACATAGAAAACTGACATGGATCAGAATAGACTGACTGATCCATGCTCAGTCATAGCCTGTTCTTCTCCGATTGCTTTCTTTTCTGTGTTTTTGTCTATTTGGTACAAAAGACAATGACTTACCTGGGTAAGCCTATTTCACAGCTGGTTGGTTTTATTCTTTGGCTGTCCTTTTACGCTGTGTTTTGCGACTGACCATTTCTTTAATAGACTAACATGAAAAATTTAAAGGGACAATCTACACTACATAAAAGCAAAACAAAACAAAACAACCTGTCTACTGTGTAAGTCCTCTGGAAATGCACAGACCTGCTTTAGTGAACTGCCACTTCAGTCCTGGAATTGCTGCCCTCCCTTTTTTTGCACAAGTGCATATTTTCATTTCATGACATTTGAAAATTTACATTTAATTTAATCTTCAGTGCTCAACACATACCTATGTATTATCAAACATGACACCTTTGAATATAGTATGTGCTTTGGTCCAGCTTTACCATTAGGCAGATGAAGATTATTGCTTTGGGCAACATGAGTCAGAGAGCAGTCATGGCTCCCTCCCAGCTCTTTTTCATGAACTCTCCATTTGTTCTTCCCTGTTAGAGGACGAGCCTACGTCTGCCACAGAATGACTGAAATCCATTAGTAAGGTGACACTAGAATAGGCCCACTGAATCATTTGAGATTTGGTGAGTCAACTCCTCATTAAGTTCCATTGATTCAATAGTCCTACTCCAGTTGCAACTTACTACTAGATTTCAGTCAATCTTTTTTTTTAAGCCTGCTTCCAGAGACAGGGTGAAGGGCTTCATTGCATGATCATCAGTGAAGATTCAACTGCTGGATCAGTCTGCTTTGATACGTGAAATCAAGCTGTGTTTGTATCTTGTCCTTTGCCTCAGGTAGTAAAATATCCTGATTGCATGACCATTTCATAAACCTGGTAACAAACAATGAATGCTTCACAAATACTTACACGTGGGTCATGGGCTACCTAAATTAAATTTATAAAGGAGGCAGGCAAGCACCTTTCTCTACTAAAATGAAAAGAAAGAAAGGCACACTGGAAAGGCTCTGGGGTGGCCTTTTTGCCAAAAGTTAGCCCACTACTGTGTAAGTATTGTGTTTGTCTCTAATTCTGTAGTAGTTTTAAGGAGTTCAGGGTCATTTGGACAGAAAGAAAATAGAAACCCTGTAAAATCAGGGCATAAAGATTGCACTGAGATGTACATGGACAAAGGAACAGAATATCAGAATCAGTTGATATATGTCACATCCCACACCCCTTTTTAATTAAATAGATGGTTATCTATCTTAATATTTTCCTTGATCATTTTCTCTTCCTGTTCCTTAACAAAAATGCCTCTGGCAAATTGGAATCATATCCATTACTTTGATAAGAATGCCTATGGATAAACCTAAGTATGTGTGTGTGGGAGAGGAAGGAGGGAAGGGGAGAGAGAGGGGAAGAGAATAAACAGAAATAGTGGGAACTTTGGGTGGACATGACCATACCCTCCGGAATGTTTTATGTTATGGAAAACTGAGAATAATATAACAAGCATTCTGAAATTTAGGAAAGCAGATTTAAGCTCATTAAGCTCAATTAAATACTCATCGAAGCTAGCAACATGAATTTGACCCAACTCCGGGAGGCAATGGAAGACAGGAGAGCTTGGCGTTCTCTGGTCCATGGGGTCATGAAGAGCCAGACATGACTAAACAACAACAATGAAATACTCTGTCTTGATGAGAAATACTCAGAAAGAAAGGAATCCATGATAGATGCAGGTTTCTTAAGGACGAGATACTAAAAGCCAATCATAAACAATTCCTATGTTTTAAAAAAAGAGTGAAAACATAAAGAAACCAGGGTGGCTGCCTAAGGAGATTTTGGACAAATTATGGTTTGAAATGGACAAATACAAGAAATGGAAGGCGTGGCATATCACCAAGGGAGAGTACAAATTGTAATTGTAGAGAGAAGGGCGGGAAAGCCTTTGTCTCTGTGAATTCTTGGAGAACAAGTGAGATCCCTGAAGACTAGAGCTGAGCAAAAGGCATCCACATATTCAAAAAGGAAGAAAAAGAAGATCCAGGGACCTATTGACCAGGCAGTTTGCCATCAATATCAGGAGAGGTTAAACAGTTGGTCTGTGAGCATTTAGAAAAGAACACTGATTTCCTATACCTGGCAAAAACAAGTCATGCCACACCAACCTTCTCTTTCTCTACCTCTCTTTTCAAGAGTCACAAGCTTGGCAGATGAGAGAAAGCTGGATTATCCAAAGGAGGGCAACCAAATTGGTAAAAATTCTGAAAACCACATCATATGAAAATATCTGAGGAAGCTGGATACAGTATACTTAGCCAGGCAAAGAGATATCTGAGAGGTGATTGAATAGCCATTTTTGAATATCTGAAGGGCTGTCACACAGAAAATGGAGCAAGCTTGTTTTCTGTAGTTCAGGAGGATAGGTCCTGAAGTAAGGAATTCAAATTAAGAGAAAAGAGATTTTGCCTAAATACAAGGAAGACTGTTTTGACAGCAGGAGCTGTTCAACAGTGGAATGGACGACCTCACATGATGATGGAATCTCCTTCATTGGAAGTTTTTAAGCGGAGGTTGTCACAGGTCCTCTAACTGTGGGTTTCCTACTTTGGTAGATGATAAAACCAGATGACCTTGAGATCTCCTTCCTACTACAGTTCTCTAGGATTCTAAGATATTTGGGAACACACACAACAACTCAACAATTTTTGCAGGGAAGAGGAACTGAAGAACAGAGTGTGATATTCTTCCTCGCAACTGGAAGAACATCTCTGGCCTCTTGTGAACATATCTGTCTGTTTGTCTAGAGAGAGCAGGAGCTCCCGATCCCTTCCACAACATCTACAATGACTTCTGGCTAACCAAATTTTACTCCCCCTCTCACCGTTCAAAAACAACAACAAAAAACTTAAGACACACACAGAGATCCATAAATGGATGAAACATTCATTTTGAATTTTTCCATCTCAAGTTCTGTCAAATTTATGAATAAATTTGTTATATCTGATTTAACATTTGCACTAGCTATATTTCATAGATACAGTGCTGCCCCGCTACACGACGACCTCACAGAATGACGAAACCGCAGGACGGTGACTTTGGAAACAATGTTTCCAATGAATTTTTTCCGCTGGATGTGGAATAGGTCCATGCTTTGCGAACCGTTTGTTCGCAATATGACGATTTTTATGACATCGCAAAATGGCTTCCTGCTGTTTTCTGACCCATGCTTCGGAGGACAGCCATTAAAAATAGCTGATCGGCGCTCAGAAAATGGCTTCCCTATGGAGGATCTTCGCTGGACGATGAGGTAATTTCCCTATTGGAACGCATTAACCGGTTTTCAATGCATTCCAATGGGGATTTTTTTTTCGCATGACGACGATTTCACTGTACAGTGATTTCAGTGGAACAAATTATCGTCGTCATGGCGGGCACCATCATAGGCATCCTTTAGTCTCAAGAGACTATGGTAACATGCTCTGTATGGAGGACTTGGAACAGCGTCTAGTGTTTTGATGCTGTACGCAAAGCTGGAGTGTCCTCTCCAGGGCACAAAGCCTAGGTAAAATAATATGGAGGATAGGCTGTTACCCAACCAGCAAATCCCCCCTCTCCACGTCACTTAAATAGTCCAATAGAAAGGCAAGAGCCAATACAACTGGTTTCAGCGACGTCGCAGGAGTTGACAGAATGACATGAACTGCCTCCAGGACTCAGGCTCTGGATTTTGCCTCAAGGTTAACTCCTTGTGAGGAGGAGAATAGAGAGACCACTAAGAGTGAGCCGTCCCCTCAGGTAATTGAGGTAGAATCAGAGAAACCCGAGGAACCTGAGGCAAAAAGACAAGCAGAAGGGGTAGAGGAAAGTCGCGAGACGAAAGTAGAAAGAGCTCGAGATGAAGGAGCGCGCGCGAAAGAGAGGCAGTTGAGTCCGTTAGAGAGACCAGAGGGGAAAGACAGGAGACCGGTTCATGGTGAAAGGGAGAAGATAGATGTATTCTTAACGACTGAAGAAGGAAACGTTTCTAAAGAGACGGAGAAAGTGTCAGTCTTTAGAGAGAGCGAGTCCGGGAAAACAGAGAGAGATGCCCAAGTCTTTTCAGTTCCAGTTAAAAGACACTCAGTGAATCTAACAAGTGAAGAGGAAGAAAACCGAGCTAGCAGCAAGATAAGACCCATCATCCCTGGTTTGAGTCCGGAGGAATGGAAGGTGCTGGTGTACCCGATGAAACAAGGTCCAGCACGTCTGGTACATCATATCCCACCAGAAGTAGAGGAAAGAGTCCAGAGAGAGGGAGATTGGGCCCGCCACCCTTGTTGCGGGACCCTGTGTGCAGTACGAAACAACTTCATGAGACAACCGACGGAGGAGGAAGAAAAAGCAAGAATTTACTATTGAAAGATTTAAACGAAGACAAATCTATGTTATGGTTTTGGGGAAGTTCTCCTCCCCAGTTATCAGTTCAAAGTTCTGTTGTTTGTAACCAAGAAGAAGAAATGAACACAATAGTGAACCCAGTTGTTAATAAAAATACTTTAATTTTCAATTCTGACTCCTCTTTTGTCTCCCCGGGAAGAATCACTCCTCAAGATAATAGAGAACCCACTCACATTGGCGCCCAACCCGGGGCAGTTGATAACGATAAAAACGACGAAGATTGGGGAGTCAAACAAACCATTGCAAAACAAGAAAGAATGATAAACTTATTGGTAGAACAACAGAACTTAATATTGTCTCAGTTGGCTAAAAGTAATGAGAAAAAGGACAACAAAGAAGACCCCGCAAGTAAAAATTCATGGGTGGCTGGACCCGCTCCAATAAGGCTACAAAAAATGACCAGCGAAGACGACCCTGAAGCTTATCTAAATACCTTCGAGAGGGTAGCATTGGCAGCGGGATGGCCAGAAGAGCAATGGTCCCTGATTTTAACCCCCTGTTTAACTGGTAGTCTGCAAGAGATAATAGATACCTTACCTCCCTCAGAAGCTCTGCGATACGACAAGGTAAAATCCAATATATTGCAAACTCTTAACTTAACAGAAGAAGCTTATAGAAAGAAATTCCGCGGTTTAAAATGGAAAACAGGTCTGCATCCCCGCACGCTAGTACAGAAAATGAAAGCTAACTTAATACGCTGGATCAGACCCGAAGAAAAGAGCAAAGAACAGATATTGGAGGAAATGGTCATGGAACAGTTAATCACAACATTGCATGCAAATATGAGGGCTTGGGTACAAAGAAATCACCCACGTGACCTGGAAGCAGCCGTCCGATTGGTGGAAGACTTTTGCAATGCTGAGGAGAGCTCGCGCGAGAATAGTTGGGCTTACAATGAGAAGACGAAGGGGAGAGAAAAGATGGCGTCGGAAAGCAACGTGGGATCTTCTCTGCGCTCAGCCAAAGACGGAAAGCCAGAAGCAAGCAAACCCGGAGGCTCTAAACATAGAATAATGGAGGCTTATCCTAGCTGGAAAGAGCCTAGAGAGTTCAAAGGAGTTTGCTTCCGTTGCGGGGCCGAGGGCCATCAGAAAAAAAATTGCCCAGGAGTGGACTGTTCCTGGATACAGGATTGGAGCCAGGTGACTGAGGAAAAGAGGGAGCAAAAAACTGGATGGGAAGTAGTGGCTCGTGTAAATGGGGAAACTAAATTGGCTCTAATTGACTCTGGGAGTAGGAGGACTTTGGTTCGGAACATACAAGAATTCAATGGGAAAGGGGAGGTGGTAATTAGATGTATACATGGTGATGTTAAAACTTACGATACTACTATGGCGACTGTTGAAGTCAATAATGTAAAAAAGACAATAGAAGTTGGTATTGTACCGGGGTTAACTAGAGAAATGTTGTTAGGTAGAGATTGGGTGGAAATGAAAGAATTGTTAACTGCTAAAGAGGTACTGCAAGGAGAATGTGATGATTTAAATATGAACGAAATGTTGGAGAATGCTTCAAGGGAGACTACAAGGTTATGGCAACAGGATGATGAAACTTTATATAAATGTATAGAGAAAGCTAAACCAGAAGGAACGATATCTAAGGGTGAAGGGGGATTTGAATTGTGTGATGGTTTATTGTATAGAATTTTAATTGATGGGGCAAAACAACTGGTGGTTCCTAAGAAATGGAGAGAGAATGTTTTAAAGCTATCTCATGATGTGCCTATGGCAGGACATTTATCTGTTCAAAAAATGGGGGCTAGAATTTTGCAGAGGTTTTGGTGGCCTAATATATGGGCAGAAATTGAGAAATTTTGCAAGACATGTAAACAATGCCAAATGACTCAACCAAAGCCTAAGCCTGGAGCTGGTTTAATTCCTATGCCTTTAGTTGATACACCCTTCGAACGCATCGGATTGGATATTGTGGGACCGTTAACTAAGTCAAATGGGGGTTATAATTATATATTAGTATTGGTAGATTATGCCACCAGATATCCTGAGGCAATTCCCTTGAGATCTACATCTGCTAAAATTTTAGCTAAGGAATTGATGCAAATTTTTTCTCGACTAGGATTTCCAAAAGAAGTGATTACGGACCAAGGCACTAATTTTATGAGCTTGACTTTTAGAGAAATGTGGAGATTATTAGGAGTAAAACCTTTAAGAACCACTGTACATCATCCGCAAACTAATGGACTCGTGGAGAGGTTTAATAAAACTTTGAAGGGGATGTTAAGGAAACTAGTTATGGATAAACCTAGGAATTGGCATTTATTAGTTGCCCCTTTGATGTTTGCTATTAGGGAAGTGCCCCAAGCTTCTACAGGGTTTTCTCCATTTGAGTTATTATATGGTAGAAACCCTCGTGGGATTCTAGATTTAGTAAAAGAAAGTTGGGAGTTTGGGAGAGATAATTCTCAATTACAAATTAAACAAATTATTGAGATGAGGGAACATTTAAATCACGTTGCTAAGGAAGCGAAGGAACAATTAAAAAGAGTGCAAAAAGAGCAGAAGTATAGATATGACAGAGAAGTGAAAGAAAGGAATTTCCAGAGAGGAGATAAGGTGCTATTGTTATTACCAACTGAACAATCTAAATTGTTTGCAAAATGGCAAGGGCCATATGAGGTTATAAAGAAGGTAAATGAAACTAATTATGAAATAGCTACCCCAGATAAACAGAAAAAATATGGAATATACCATGTAAATCTTTTAAAAGAATGGAAAGAAAGGGAAAGTCTTTTAGGAGACGTAGAGGAAGACAAATTTGGACCAGATATTGAAACTTGTAAATCTCCTGAAGAAGAGTTAATATTGGAAGATAACTTAAATGAGTTACAGAAGGGAGAGATTAGGAGATTAGAGCAAAATTTTAAAGATGTATTTTGTAATAAACCAGGGTCTACTAGCGTAGGAGAACATTGCATTAATACTGAGCCGGGAAAGGTAGTAAGAACTGGAGGAAGGAATTGGCCATATCATCTCAAAGGGAAAATTAATAAAGAAGTGGATGAAATGCTACATTTAGGAGTAATCGAACCCTCGTATAGTCCTTGGCGAAGTTATCCAGTCATGGTACCTAAAGCTGATGGTAGTGTAAGATTATGTATTGACTTTAGGAAATTGAATGAAATTTCTAAATTCGATGCTTACCCCATGCCAAAAATAGATGACCTATTAGAGAAGATAGGGGGCGCTACTATATTAAGTTCTCTAGATCTGGTAAAGGGTTACTGGCAGATTCCATTAAGGACAGAAGATAAAGAAAAAACAGCTTTTGTTACACCAAAAGGCCTTTATCAATTTTTAAAAATGCCATTCGGTTTACATGGAGCAGCGGCAACTTTCCAAAGAGTTATGGATAGAGTATTAGAACCAGTAAAAGAATTCGCCGCTGCTTACATAGATGACATTTTAATATATAGTAGGAATTTTAAGGAACATTTAATACATTTAGAAAAGGTGTTAAAAGAATTAAGGAAGGCAAATTTAAGAGTTAGTCCATCAAAATGTAAGATAGCACGAACAGGTATAAAATATTTAGGATTTTTGATTGAAGATGGGAAAATTAGACCTGTTCCAGAGAAAGTTGACAAAATAACAAAGTGGACGATTCCTAAGAATAAAAAGGAAGTACAACAATTCCTCGGGTTAGCTGGATATTACAGACAATTTATACCAAATTACTCAGAGATAACTGCCCCTTTGACTGATTTGACTAAGAAAAGGAAAAATAAAAATATAGTTTGGGGTAGTATGGAACAAAAAGCTTTTGAAAGGGTAAAAGAGATATTGAGTGGGTTGCCTCATAGATATGCCCCAGATTTTCAGAAACCGTTTATAGTACAAACAGATGCTTCTAATAGGGGCATAGGAGCTGTTTTGTCTCAGAATGAAGGAGAAAAGGAATACCCGGTTATGTATATTAGTAGGAAGTTAAATGATAGAGAAAGAAATTATGCCACAATTGAAAAAGAGGCGCTAGCTGTAAAATGGGCTATTCAATCGTTTCGGTATTATTTACTGGGAGCTCCTTTCATACTGATGACAGACCATGCTCCATTGCAATGGTTAAATAAGATGAAGGATTCTAATGCTAGATTAACGCGATGGTACTTGTCACTACAGCCGTTTTCTTTCCAAGTTCAGTATAGGAAAGGGAAGAATCATATTAACGCAGATTATTTTTCTCGGCAGGAAGCGGAAGAGAATGTAGAGGCCGAGAGGACGGCACACTCAAGGGAGGGGGCGTGTGAGGAGGAGAATAAAGAGACCACTAAGAGTGAGCCGTCCCCTCAGGTAATTGAGGTAGAATCAGAGAAACCCGAGGAACCTGAGGCAAAAAGACAAGCAGAAGGGGTAGAGGAAAGTCGCGAGACGAAAGTAGAAAGAGCTCGAGATGAAGGAGCGCGCGCGAAAGAGAGGCAGTTGAGTCCGTTAGAGAGACCAGAGGGGAAAGACAGGAGACCGGTTCATGGTGAAAGGGAGAAGATAGATGTATTCTTAACGACTGAAGAAGGAAACGTTTCTAAAGAGACGGAGAAAGTGTCAGTCTTTAGAGAGAGCGAGTCCGGGAAAACAGAGAGAGATGCCCAAGTCTTTTCAGTTCCAGTTAAAAGACACTCAGTGAATCTAACAAGTGAAGAGGAAGAAAACCGAGCTAGCAGCAAGATAAGACCCATCATCCCTGGTTTGAGTCCGGAGGAATGGAAGGTGCTGGTGTACCCGATGAAACAAGGTCCAGCACGTCTGGTACATCATATCCCACCAGAAGTAGAGGAAAGAGTCCAGAGAGAGGGAGATTGGGCCCGCCACCCTTGTTGCGGGACCCTGTGTGCAGTACGAAACAACTTCATGAGACAACCGACGGAGGAGGAAGAAAAAGCAAGAATTTACTATTGAAAGATTTAAACGAAGACAAATCTATGTTATGGTTTTGGGGAAGTTCTCCTCCCCAGTTATCAGTTCAAAGTTCTGTTGTTTGTAACCAAGAAGAAGAAATGAACACAATAGTGAACCCAGTTGTTAATAAAAATACTTTAATTTTCAATTCTGACTCCTCTTTTGTCTCCCCGGGAAGAATCACTCCTCAAGATAATAGAGAACCCACTCACACTCCTGAAGCCTTTTCCATCGGTGGATATAGCCACAAGGCAGTGGAGGTTTGAAATTGGAGTTTTCCTTCTCCTAGATGGGCTGCCTTCCAGGGCTGAACGAGTCCCACCTACCCGGCCTGTTCCCTCATGGCATGGGCGACAATGGCAGCACCTCAGTGAGGGTTTGAAATCAGAGTTTTCCTTCTCCTAGATGTGCTGTTTTCCAGGGCTGAACGAGTCCCACTTTTTAAAGTGAAACATAAAACAGAATAGGATAGAATAGAACAGAACAGAATAGAACGGATTGGAAGGGATGATCTGAAACATGGCAAAATTGTATCGTGTCCTGACATTTTGAAAACATTCTAATCTTTTTTTAAAGTTGGGATGGTATGGGATTGCTGGTAGCTTATGAACAATGGGGAAACACGTATCTGGGCCCCAGAATAGTCTCATGTGGCCCATCGGTCACAACCTGCCTACCTCAATCTATGCTCTTGTGTTGTTTTTGCTGTTGCCAAGTCTGGATGCTCAGGTTTTGGCAGTGGCCAGGAGTGCATTTAAATACTGTAATTAAAAGTACTGCTCCAGTTGAGTCCATTCCTCGAGATGTCAGATCTGGCCACAGTGACACATGCCTTAGTTACACCCTGGCTGGATAACTGAAATGCATTCTACATAGGGCTACTTATGGAAAGTGTGAGAAATCTAAAGTGTAGCAGCCAGATTGCTAACTGGGCCTGGCTACAGGGATCACACAACCCCTGTTACAGCAGCTCCACTGGCTTCTAATCCACTGTACTTGGAAACGAGCATATTGCATTTGCCTGACATTCAGCTTTTAAAGATCAAGAGATTCTCAGGGAAGAAAAAGTGGTCAGATGTTGGATTAAAGCAAAGTGTGCTGCTTGCACTCTATACGGCCCCATAGCCAGGGATGTTGGCAAGTGTTTGGGTCCAAGTCCCAAGTTCAAGTCTTTGGTCCCAAGTTTGAGTCTTCTGTCTGAAGTCTCAAGTCCCAAGGCAAAGTCCCTATTAAAAAACAAGCTCTTTTCCCCAGGAAAAAAGGGAAGGGTGGGTTGGTTGGTTTCCGAGTTGAGTCCAAGTCATTGGGGAAAAAAACCCGAGTCTGAGCTGAGCCACCAATGCAACTTAAGTATGTCTTGACAGCGAGTTCCGCAACTAGAGTCCCCAACCCAACCCACAACACTCAAAGCACTCTTTGGGTGATTTACAAATTAATTATGAAGGCTACACATTGCCCCCCTAACAAGCTGGTTACTCAGTTTTCTGACCCTGGAGGGCTGAGTCGGCTAGCTGAGCCCATAAGGATCGAACACAGGTCATGAGCAGAGTCTTGACTCAGTACTCCAGTTTAACCACTGCACCATGAGGATTACAACCTCACTCATGCCCACCTTTAAAGCCATGGTTGAATACACAGTCATAGTCAAACTTAAATAGGTGAACTTGGCAGTTTCATTTTCTCTAAGTCAGCATCAAGAAACCTATTGAGCTAAATAAAATTCTCACCTCTCCATATCCATGAGGGTGCTATGTATATTCAGTACAACCATAAAGAATGAAATAGGGTATTGTATTAAAGTCAAGTATGACACTTAACTCCCCCCCCCATCTTGGTTGAATAGACAAGTTTTGAAAGTTTGCCTAAAAGGGTCAAGTTCCTGGACTTGGTCCATTGCAACAGAAAATAAATTTCAGAAGTTAGGGGATCATTGGAAAAAAGATATTAAAAATCCTGTTACCAATTGAGCTTCTCATTCCTTTCCCCCCCCCTTTCCTTTCTTTTTGTAACCAGTCTGAAGGGTGGGGAGGTGCACATTGCAGAGGACATTCTTTCAGATGCTCCAGATGCAAATGGCATGTTTTTAAAGCACCAACATCTTTACTTTATAAGGGGTAGACGGGGGCAGAATTGATAGTTAAAAAGCCTTACAGTGTTATCTACTCCATGTGAATCTCACTGAAAATTAATTTGGCTGCTGCATTCTGAACTAATCATATTTTCCAAACAACATTCAAGGACAGCTCTACACAGAGTGCATGACAGTACTCCAGGTGGTAGATTACTAGGATGTACACAGCAATAATGACTTTCTTTTTTTTTTTAATCCAGGAAAGGATACAGCTGGTGACTCATCTAAGGCTGATAAAGCTAATAAAATGTGCTCTTAGCCATCACCAAATGCTGGCAAGGAGTACATACCAAATTAGTCATATTTAGCATCATTGAGCAAACCCAATGAAGTTAGTTAGACTTAGGCTGCACTTGATTATAATTGAAGTCCTATTGATTCCAGTGGATTTCATCTAATCATGACTAAATCTGGATCCAATCTGTTGAGTTAACAAACTGCAGAGTCCAGTACAGTAGATGGAAAAGTCAAGAGTAATTTTCATGGTGTATGGAGCCTCTTATTTCAGACTAGACAGTTAAATTGCTCCTATTTCTGCCATCTTGGGAGTTATATGGTTATTATAAATAATTGGGTTTTTGGTGGGTTTTTCATTTATTATTTTAATTTTGTCTATTGTGTATCTTTGTTTATTCCTTTTGTAGTTATCCAGAGTAGTGGCTTGCCACTGCATGGGTGGGGTATAAGTTTAATAAATAAATTTGAGCAAATTGCGGTAGTAATTATAATCTGATGCATTTTATCCACTGTCCTTGCCTATTTCACATCAAGAAGTTTCATTATGAAATACATTCCACCCAAAACAAATTTAAAAGTGACAAAAAAACTGTAATGAGATATCACCCTTGAATGTACCCTAGGCAGAAAACTGGAACAAAAAGTCAATTAAATCAAATATATTAGTTACATGACTGTATAAACACCAGCGTGTTTACCCCAATACTGGCCACTCTGCACTGGCTACCGATTAATTTCCATATCAGGTTCAGGGTGCCGGTTTTGACCCGTAAAGGCCTTAACAGTTTGGGATCTCATTACATGGCTGACTGCCTTGTTTCAAGTGGAACTGCCCATCCTTCTCGTACTTCCCAGGTGGGATGGCTGAGGTTGCCAACCCCTGACCTAGAGGATCAAACTCTGATCTGAAATTCACCTGACCCCTTCCCTGGTAACTTTCAAGAAATCCTTGAAACTTTCCTATTCAGGCAGCCTTTTCAAGCTATTCTATCTTAGTATCCTCTAAGTATACATATTTAATATTTATTGCTGCTTGTTTTTAATGTTTGTTAATTCTGAATTTTATTAATTGATTAATTAAATTTATTGTAGTTGTATTTTCATTTCTTTTGTTTTGCTGTTCATTTTATTTTAAGATGTTGTATTATTTCATTATGTTGATGTTTTGTTCTCTCCTGGACACTGCCCAGTGAGGACTCTGGCCATATGGTGTGGTATAAAAGTGTAAAAATAAATAAATAATTGGATCCTCCCATTAAATATTTTGTCAGTTCAATTAAGCCTGTGGTTATGCTTGCGTCTTCAAAATGAGCTCTTTAAAGGACAGTGGAGTCTTAGTAATTTATTTCCTTCTAAAAACAAAATCAAGCACTTTTATCCAGACCCTCCCCACATCCCACTTTCCTTTATACTTTGGTAATGCCCAATTTGGATGATGCATTTGATATATAAGCAGACAAACATCAGCAGCACTGGGGGTTCACAGACTTTTGAAGCAGACAGCTTCAATGCAAGCAAGTATAATGAATGAAATAATAGGGGTAAGAATTAACCTTCTCTTTGTAGGATTTTTTTTCAAGATATGTTCCACTTCCATCAACAAGAATTTGATGGAATTATTAAAGAAAGGGGGGAAATCACAGGTGTCTGCCGAAAGCCGGGCTTGAATGTCTCAAGGTAGCGCTTACAGCTTTTGTAGCTGGGGCCAAATGAGCTTCTTGATGAGGAAGTTGCCTCTCAGAGCAACAATGCTGCCAGAAGGTTTGACAGGATGAACAACAAGGCCGGGAAATCTCCTAGGCAATTCATGCTTAATTTAGAATTTGGACTGGAAGCGCCAACACCTCCAAGTTCCTTAATTTAGAGCAATAAAGTCTGTATTAAGAAGCGCTCCAAAGAAATGGATTAATGCATTCATAGAGAACTTTGGGTAGTGTGGGCGGCATATAAATAAATAAATAAATAAATAAATAAATAAATAAATAAATAAATAAATAAATTTGACGATGAATAATGGGACTGGTGTCCTGTACCTGACATCACGACCTGTGTAGAATCACTGCATATGATTATTGTTGGAACAGACATTGGCAACGGATCAGACATTTGATGACACTTCAAGAAAGCAGTTGTTAAAATAATTTATGTCACCTGCTGTGCTCAGCAAAAAAATAAAAATAAAAATCCTGCTTTTGAATTTCTGAATAAACAGATGCCATTTGCTGCTTGAAAACTAGCAATCTGGAGAGTCAGTACTGCAGTCTTCCCTTAACTTGGGTAAGCAGGTGCTCTTTGACTACAATTTCCATCACCTCCTGAAGTACTGTATGGACATTTAGGGACAATGGTACGTCTCAGATGAGGCTGGCCTTATAAGTTAGTCTTCTCTGCTATTCCCGTTGGCAACTTTTGTTTTTACTTTTTTGTTTACTTTTCCGCCCTTTTTTGTTTTTTCGCTAGTACAAGGCACAGTTAGAACTCCTTCAAACAGTGTAAATTCAGTATCAATGTCAACAGAAAATCTAGCTCAGGCTTTCCACTACTATTTTCCTTCCCTTTTTGGCAGTACATTCATATATGCCTGAGCAGTATATTCATATTTCTGAATAGGGTGGCTCTTTCTACACCAAAACCAGAGAGCATAAAATATGAGAAAAATACATAATATTTCCACATGTCAATCTATACGGATGCAAAATTCGCCCTAACAATTAATTTTACATAGGAAGTAATTATTTACTACTCTGTGACCAGGTGACCTGTATTCCTGTTCAGTCTGGTGTCCCAATGCTACCTGTGAAGAGGCCGTTTCGAGCCCCCTGCTTTTCCTTCTTCTGTTTTTTGATCTTCAAGTGGGACTTGAGCTGCACAGTCCTCCAAATAATCAACACCTTCAAACAGAGAATTGCTTTCTGTAAGCCCTTCAAATAGAGAGCTGTTCTCTGCAAAGTACTGTATGGTCACTTAGTCAATAGGTAACTTTCTGATCTCGGTTTAAAGTGCTTTGTTAAAGATTTAGGGTGGAACTACAAAGTGAAGAAAGTAAGGTTTGAACTCCTGTGTATTAGCAGTTCACTAAACTGAATTTCTCCAGGTGAATTGCTGTAGCCATCCAGATGACTTTGCAGCAGTCAGCAGGGCAAAGACAAGAGAGCTCTGTTTGCATGGAACTACAACAGTAGAACCTGCCTTTAAGTGCTAACAAGGTATTAACTGGCAATTTCCACCTTTCTTAATTGCTTTTTAATTTATCCATTCCAAGTGTCCTAGTGATAGTGTAGTCCAGTGGTTCTTAACCTTTGTTATTTGGATGTTTTTGAACTGCAACTCCCAGAAACCCCAGCCAGCACCGTTGGTGGTGAAGGCTTCTGGGAGTTGCAGTCCAAAACTCCTGAGTAACCCAAGGTTATGAACCAGTGGTGTAGTCCACTGCTGAGCTGAAACTTTCCCCCCCTAAGAAACTATGGGGAGACAAGGGGGCAGTCAGCTGAGGGGAACTGACACCCCGACAAGCATTCCTTTTGCATCAGATTAGATGATCATGTTACTGGCCAAATCTGGGTTCAGGTTTCTGACAAGGACAACAGGCTAAGACTCATGCAACTGATCAAGAGCCAATTTATTTCAGAAAAGAAATCAGCCAGGCCTCCCTCTTAACAGCAGAGTAAAAGGTTTCGGGAGGATGTATAGACATACATTTATAATGGTGTAGACAAAGAGAAATAACATACTACATTTCTATTGGTCATTTGTATCCCAACTTTTGGATCCTGGTCCTGATTGGATTCCAGGTCTCTGTCCAGTTGACCCATTGGCTAAAGAGGAATATACATTTTATGCCTTTTGAAGCAACCAATCTTTCTGTGTTTGCTATGTGTGTTTGACTATTCACAGGTAAAGGGCATTAGTCTTCTGCAGAGACATCTTACACAAATTAGCAAGCCCTTGATTAAAAAAATAAAAATAAAATTCTTTGTTACTTTTTCCTGGAGGCAAAGAAATTTCATGGGCCTTAAAAACTCCTCACCGGGGTGTCTGGATGAAGTCAAGACAGCCTGGATCAAGGAGAATGGACAGTTCAGTGAGCATTCTTTACATCCATGAGTGAGTTAAAGAGATTTTGTTCTAAATGCTTCTAGGAATGCTTAATCTTTGTTTAAGTGAGATGACTGATTCTTTGTTTCACTTGGCATAACAGTTCCAATCAGTTAATTTAAATTTGTCACTGTTTTTAGTACAAATAAAGAAGGTTTTAGGTAGGCAGTCTAAAATTCCCTTGAGTAGCTGAGATAAGATAAATGCAATCAAGATGAAGTTCACTCTGAGGTTGATTTACATTTGAGCTTTATCATAATATTCCTATATTTTAAACATTAAGCCTACAGTGGAAGATGAAATCTACTTTCTCCTATAGATAACAGCAACATATGCACTCAAAATGTAGGCAACAGTCCTTGTCAGAAACAATGACTAAGCAATTTTAGAAACTTGCTAGATACAAGTTTCTTGTATAAAGGTATAAAGCTCAGAGGATATATTAACATCTTTCAAATTCAACCATAGTATCAACTAAAGTTAGTGCCAACAAGAGTAGATCCAATGACATGAGTAACACATGCTGATAAAAACTAACATATCTTCCATTGATTTTGGTGAGTTTTTTATTCAATCATACTGTTGATCAAAATTTGGTCAATGGAAAGGAAAGTGGGAAGATAACATTATCTGCAAGTTGGATACAACCCATGGGTCTCCAATTAGACACCCTCCTTTCAAATTACTCTTTTTATCTTTACCATCCTTTGATGCAGGATGGAAGACATCTGTAACTCACTTAGGTTGATGAGACCAAGAAAGCAGCAGCTGACAGCCAGCATAGACAAAGATATTTAGCTTACATATAGAGAATCACTGTAGCCAAGCTCAAGCCATTTGTGTCTTCCATTTGGATGGCTTGTAAGGTGACTTAGTCTGAAGGCAAGCTATTAAAGTGTCAGCTCCAATAACTAAAGTAGGACTATAAACAGATCATGATAGCGGATGGAACACTTCCATGGTAAATGTGGTGGCGCTGTGGGCTAAACCGCAGAAGCCTGTGCTGCAGGGTCAGAAGATCCGGCAGTTGTAAAGATCGAATCCACGCAACGGAATGAGCACCCGTCGCTTGTCCCAGCTCCCGCCAACCTAGCGGTTCGAAAGCATGCAAATGCGAGTAGATAAATAGGGACCACCTCGGTGGGAAGGTAAACAGCGTTCCGTGTCTAAATCACACTGGCCATGTGACCACGGAAAGATTGTCTTCGGACAAAAACGCTGGCTCTATGGCTTGAAGAGCGGGATGAGCGCCACCCCCTAGAGTCGGACACGACTGGACAAAAAATTGTCAAGGGGAACCTTTACCTTTACCTAAAGCAAGAGATGGTGCAGCAAAATCAATAGGTAGCACTCTTCCTTCTGAATTTATATGTGACCAAAACTGTATCATTATGACAAAGGCCTGGAAGTCTTAAAGAGGCTGGACCGAAACCTTCAGAGTATAGATGGATGCAAATGAAATCTTACTTTAGCTTTTATAAGAAATTGTCTCCTCCTTCTCCTTCTCCTGGAGGTTTGGAATTATCACAGCTATACTGTTGTTCGATGTGGCAACTGAATCAAAACAATGATCTTCTCACGCATCTAAATTAGTACGCCAAACTCCTTAACCAGTATCTTCCTTCTCCTTTCTGCATTTATTTATCCATTTATTTTACTTTAAATAATTAGTTGTAACAATATCTACCTGCTCCTTTCTCATTACAAGATTAAAACAATGCAGCGCATGCATTTTATGTATTCTTAGACTTGTGCATTCATCTTAGTACTTCCTCTCTTCACCTGATCTAAAACACTCTTAGCATCCTGCAAAAAAAGTTCCATGTTATACAACAGAACCAAGAATAATAACACCATAAATTGTGCATTCTCACACCCAATTTTAAAGAAGAGAGAGAGAGAGAGAGAACACTCTTCAACTTAAGGAAGCTGTTCTTTCTGTTCAGATTTTCCTGCACAACTACCCCCCCCCCATTAATTCAACCAGTTCCAAGGTATCTGTATTTGTCCCATATGCTGTATATTTTTATTTTGGATATATAGTTGCATTTCTTTGTCTGCTTGCTTTTCAGTGCTTGCTGTGTACTTGGTTTTCTTAAAATTCATCTCTACATTGAGTTCATTATTTGTTTCATTCACTCTACTAAGTGACCTCTGAAAACCATCTGAACTGTCATCTAATAATATTATGTCATCTGCATATCAGATGTTGCTAACATTTCCATTGATAACAATATCATTTGCTAAAAAATTGATAAAACTCACAATTCATTTTTTACTAGGTTGGAAGGAACTTCAAATTTTTAGGGGGGGGGAAAGCTTACTCACATTAACCAGACTTATAAAAAGCTAAGGGGGTGGGAGAGAGACTAGGAACATATCACCTGGAACAGTTTCCACCCCTCCACTTCCACCCCTCCACCTCCCTCTAAGATGTAGAAAACTCCTCCTTACATGTAGGCTCTGTCTTCTGGGAAGTGCAGTAAATAAAAGAAAGCTAAAAAGGACACCAAGACCAAGACTGATGGCTTCCTTTCCCCTTCCTTAGCTGAGAAACTCTCTGGTATGTGAAGCAAGCAAATGTGCCGTGGACAAGCTGGGTTATATTTAAGACGGAACTAAACTTTATTAAATCTTGAAAAAGTTACAGCAGATTCAAAATGAAAGTTAATGCAAATAGGAAAAATCCCACAGATACATCTCTGAGCACAATGTTTAAAAATACAAAAAAATGTGCAGACATTATTGAACAACCAACATAGCCAGAACAGAATCATAACTGCTGTATGCAAACTAACTTGTTATGGTCTTGCACTGCAATAGATTTTGCTTAGAGCCATCTAGTTATTTCATATTTCCCATGTTCTAGGATCAACTCTCCTATGTAGCCAAGGGAAGAAAGGAAGAACAAAGAAAGGAAAAGGAAGCTCTTGCTGGTAATTTACATATCTGACCATAAACCTGATTAGTAGCTCTCCATCGGGAATCAGCTGAAATCTGTAAAACATCAGTTGTGTCACACTGAAATCACAGACTACCTTTCTTGCAGAGTTGACTTTTTCCAGGCATGTATGTTGAATGAAAAATAGGACTTTTTACATGTGTCACTGAATCGCAACATGGATGAGTCTTCAGTTATGACAACATCAAATGTGAGAAAATATGACTGATCTGTCCCAGGGTATTAAGTCCTTATCTCTTCAGAGATTGCTTTTGATATTCAGTTTATACCACACCATTAGGTGCTGTTTATTCTTCACTGTTAGGAATGACTTAGAGTTGCCATCCCTTTTATTCTGAGAGGTCCTGTCGTAAATCCATAGGTGCAAATTTCAGTGACAAACTGCTGCTAGTTATGAAGTGAACTGATTTCCTGCATATGCAAAGTCACCCAACTGGTCTGTTATAGGAAATACAACAGCTAAGGCAGTGGTCAGGGAACAGGGGTAAATTACCCCACATGGGGTAAAAATGAAAATCCTGGGGTTAATGAGGACAGTCGCGACAGGCATTTTACCCCAGGCATTTTATTTCTGACGATGCTGTGTGTAGGTGGGTGTTCCGCCGCGGGGAGAGTGCGCCCTGGCGAGGAACTGCACAGGGCACCCACCTGCCCTCCTCACCTCCTGTTTGATTAATTTTTTAAAATAAAGGCATTGCCTGCTCCTGTATTTGTCTGGTTTTGCCAATTCATGGATGGCATACAGTCAACAGCTCAAAGCTATGAACGATGTAGGGTTAGAAGCAGTTACTCTACAACATCACAGCCAATGGCGTAGAAGTTCAACATACAATTCTGTCCTTTTAATACATCACATTGTAAGTATGGATCTTCTCTCAAAATATTCGCTAGAGGATCAGATGTGAGAGCAACCCAGATAGGCAAAGGGGCAACCATGATTCGTCCATGCTGTGCTGTAAACAGGTGAGGGTCCCAGAGTGTTTGTATTAGAGCCTGATGTGTGTTGAGCTAGAGTCCAAATAAACACAGAAGAAGCCCCTATACCCATTTCCCCACATTTTTCCTTGTGAAACACCCTCCAGGATTAGATGTGTACCACCAAACTTGTCCTACGTAAGGGAGGAAGTTAGAAAACCACAGTTCCATCCCAGATTTCCTACTGAGCATTCTCAATTCAGATAAAAGATGCAAGTAGAGACCATCTGCTTTTAGAAGGTGAAGGACAAAGAGACAGAGTTGTACCATCCACAAGTACTGGTGGGAGGGGCAGAGGGCTAAATCCTCCACCATTTGTTTCTGGGAGGAGAAGACTATTGAAACCAGACATAGGCCATTATTCTATGCAGTTAGATCTACTTTGGGAGGTCAGAAAACCCATGGTATGGACGGGGATGGGAATGAACCTGTGGCGAAATTGGGACCTTTCAACATGCAGATTTCCAATTCATGGCACCTCCGTGACAGCATACCAGTCCTCCAGAGGGTACCATCCAACTTCAGGCATGACAGAAATCGAAAGATGCAAGGGACTGCAGGCTCCTTGACCTTGCCAGGCCTCATACCTCTTGTTCAATTTCACCTCCATGATGTTTTGGAAAGCGTGCTCAACTGGAACAAATGGCTTCCACCTGGGACACTGGAACATTCCAGTTTAAGGTACTTCCTTGCCTGCACACTGTCACGACAATGGCTCCATCAAGTGGCTGTAACTTCATGAACCAAAAGACAGAAAGAGTATCAGCAAGAAAACTTGGTCGTGCAGTAGTTTCTAGCTGTCATTCACATACATCAACATGGCTTTTAGGAAAGTAGAAAGCATGCTGTGTTGGTCTCCCATCAAAAGAATTTATCATGATTACCTATGTTTGATGAAGGTGGCCATCTAATGCCAAGTCTCCCTTGCAAAGTCAAGGCAAAGATGATGGGGAATGGATGGATAGATGGATGGAGAAATAGACTAACAGGGATAAGGAACTTGTGAAGATGGCTTGTCCATCAGAAACATGAATGGGTCCATGTCTTCCCTTCCTGCCTTAGCTCTTCCTGGTTGCCCTGGCTGATCTTGGGTAATGACATCATCTCACATCATCATATTCTACGGTGGTAATGCTCCCTGCCCCCAGGTTACCATAGGAACAACCATAAACAATTCTGCATCATCACCATTCCACTGCCTACTCAGTACCGGACGCTTCATCGGTTAGGAGTGTTGGAAGTGGTCTCCTGTGATTAGGAAAATACACTTCCCCAATTAACTTCTTCACCATGGCAGGTAGGTCATGATCTCATTTCAAGGTTCAAATTGACCTTTTCTTTTCTTTCTTGTTTTTCCCAAGACGCTCCCAGAAAAGCCAACCATGAAGCTATGGATGCTTAGCTGGAAAAAGCAAAGGGCCTTAGATTAGATTAGACTAGGTAGAACACATGAGATTAGACTAGGTAGAACACATGAAAGTGGAGATGGAAACACAGGGGAATGAATTGGCAGGAAGGGAAAGGACTTTACAGCTGCACAGGCACAAGGCACAAGCCAGCCACTTCAGTTACATGGGGACTTCCCAATCATGCTAATGGGGTTCAGGTGGGCCAAGCCTAAGGCCTGTTACCTGACCCTCCATGGGACTTGGGTTTGAGCCAGAAGGCCCTGGGCAAGGGACTGAAAGAAAGCAACACCTCTGAAAAGGGGGAGGGGAAGGAGAGGCACCGCTTTCCGGTCAGGCCTGCCTACAGGGAGGTCTACATGCTCTGTGCAGGTCCCTGAGCTTCGTTCTGGGAGAGGAAAGGGGATGAAGAGGCCTCTGAAGGTTCTAAGGGGAGTCCTGACCCCTTTAAATGGTCTGAACCCATGGCTTGGGGCTCTGTCAGGCCAGAGCTTGCCTCTGCACCAAACCTTCAGAATAATCTTGACTTTGGAGGACTCTTCACCTGGCAGACAATTGACAAGGGCTTATTTTGGTTTGCTTGTTTCGGTTGGACTTAGGCGTTGGCTCTTAACGGACACTCAGCCTCCCAGCTCAAGCCAACTGCCCTCCATTCTAGAATCCCTTTCGGACCCAAACATTCTCAGAATTCCGGGGTTCCCGAGGCAACAGCAGCAAGCCTGCTCCTATGCTCCTGGTCCCAAACGTTCCCCATTCCCTGCAACTTAACTTAAGACAACCCCTCAGAACTAGTGCCCCCCAAAAAGGTGTGTTTGGCAGTGCAAATACTCTGTAGGCTGATCCGGGACTCGGCAGCTTCAAGCACCATTGAGGGCTAGCCGGGTCTGTTAGTCGTTGAGGGCATGTGTTTGCTTTCAGAAGCAAATCCCTCCCACACCCACACCTGGAGGGCTGGAGCTCAATGGGAGAGCTCTGTGGGAAGAAGAAGGTCCCGACTCCAGGGTCTGGCACATCTTGTTAAAGGGACACATGAGCACAAGGAGATCAGTCTAGGGAGAAGAGCCAGGGGAGCGGATGGAATGAATGACAGCCAGCAACGATGGCTTTGGACATAAAGGAGGGAGGCTTCAGCCCCAGGAGAGACACCTTCAAAATTACACACAAGATGGATGCCGACCTTTTTCTCCCTTTTATTAAAGGGGATGGGACAGAAAGTTATTAAACCTCAGATAATCAAGTCCTACAGAGAATATAGTAATGGAAAGTTTAAAAAATTTAAAAAAATTTAAAAACCTCCCAAAATGTAGATGCTGCTACAGGTTGATGTGGAGAAAGGGAAGAGTTCTCCATTGGTTGGTTTTTTTTTTTTTTTTTTTTTGGAGAGGCTGCAGAATAAGAGGTAAAAAAAAAAGGTGGCAGCAGGAATGCAAAGAGGCTGCAAGAGAGAAACAAAAGACCATAGCCAGGCTTCCTGCTTCTGAAATTGAGTAAAACTGTACCTTTTATAATATCATTGGGTAATACCATTAGGTAAGATCGGCACTGGGTGGCTGACCTGCACAAGGGCCCTGGCTTACATATATTGGGTGCAGGCAGGACTCGGAAATGCATGCTGAGATCCACAGGCGGCTGTTCTGGGCGTCTCTCGCAGACTGTTTCTGGAGGCTATGCCTGCTCCTCATCCAGCTTCCAGACTTCTTAATGGGACTTCCAGTGGAGAAGGCCCCCCAACGTTGGCCCAGGGACCTCCTTCTACCAGAGGGAAGGACCAGGCAAGCTTAGAACAGAGGCCCAGGCGTCCTCTTTTCTCTCTTTCAGGAGCAATCACCTCCTCGCTTGCCAAAGGACTCACCAACCCTCCGGGAGAGCCTGTGGAGACCAACAGCCGGAGAAGTATCTGCTCCCAGTCCTCTTCTGCCTGCCCCTCCGTTTCCTCTGCCACAGCATCTGCGGAGAATATCAAGACACTCCATGAAGGATCCCACGGTGAGTGCAGAAAGGAAAGAAGCGCACACGGAACCCGTAGAGGCGAATAGGTTTTGTTCTGTCTTCCCAAGGGGTCCAGGGAGCTGGAAAGTCTTTATTAGACGTGGGCCAATCCACCTTCACTTTCTCGCTTTGCCCGTTCAGCCCAAAAAGGAGAGAGCCAGTCACTTACATACAGCACGTCCCACATCCTTCCCTAGAAACATGAAGGAGTAGCATTTCCCAAGTGCCACCATGGCCGGCAAGCAGATGTTCCTGGCAAACCTCAGACCCGGCTAACCCTAGGTTGCAGCAGAGGGCAGGTGGTGTACCAGGGCTTCTCTGGAGAAACGCAAGGAAGTGGTTCGAAAGAGAGACTCCTGCTTTTCTCTTTCTGTTAAGCAGGTGAGGGGAGGCAGCTCCACTCTATCGTTGGGGTGGGGGGGTGAAGGACCTCCACCCTCAGGGATGGAACCAGACAGCTGCTCAGGCTTTGTCCTGGCAATCAAGGGAAGAATCGGTGCCTTCTGATTGAGGGTCCTGGTTTTGTTCCCTCTCTTCCAGGAGGGGGTGGTCAAATAAACCCAATGTTGGAGTCTCAGCTGCTGCCTCCTGCCCAAGAGAGAAGTCTCCTTATGAAGTCAAAACATCCAAAAAACCAAGGAATTCATAGTGGACTATAGGAAAAAAAGAGCAGACATTCAGCCACTGTATATAGATGGAGTTTGTGTGGAACAGGTGGTTGAATGTAAGTTTCTTGGGACTATCATAACAAATGACCTGACTTGGAGTGCAAACACCGCTGCATTAATCAGGAAGGCACAACAACGGTTGCATTTTCTAAGGATTCTTAGAAAGCAACAATTGACTGAGAGTTTGTTAATCACCTTCTATCGAAGTTTGATTGAGAGCATATTATCCTACTGTCTCTGTGTATGGTTCACGAGCTGCACAGTGGCAGAGAAAAAGGCAATTCAAAGGGTGATTAAGACAGCCCAAAACATCATTGGCTGTTCACTCCCCTCTTTGGAAGAATTGTATAAGAACAGATGTAAGAGGAAGATATCTAACATACTGAAAGACTCCTCTCATCCGGGACATCAGCTCTTTAAATTATTACCATCAGGAAGGAGATTCAGGGTATTGAAAGCAAGGACAAGCAGATTCAAGAACAGTTTTTACCCAAGTGCAGTACTGAGTTTAAATGCGGGGCCATAGGTTTTTGGTGGAATTTTAATTGCTGAGAGAAAACGGGGTATCTATATTTGGATGGTGAAAGTTGTGTATATTTTAACTTTTTTTTTTTGTAGTGTTGTCCAGTTTTACCTTGGGGAAGAGCACCTCATTTCGTTGCACCCACTTGTGAGCGCAATGACAAATAAATTTCTTATGTCTTATGTCTTATGGTCAAATAAACCCAATGTTGGAGTCTCAGCTGCTGCCTCCTGCCCAAGAGAGAAGTCTCCTTATGAAGTCAAGAGATGATATCCAGCTGCCGGAGAATCTCCTCACTGAGTCCCCAGGTTTTGAGGACCTTGTCTCTTCCATGGAGCCCCTCCTTCCGGACAGCATCATTCCCTCTCTGGATCTAACAGAGCCCAGGGACTCCGGGCAGGCCCAGGAACGGTTAGCAACCCCTTCTCGGCCGTGTGACGAAATTGGAGGCCCATCGCAGGGAAACGATCTGAGGCACCCGACGAGCCTAAACTCAATACCAAGGCAAACAGGGGGAAAAGCCCAGCAAGTGAAGGGGAACCAAGCAAGAAAGGGAGGAAGACAAAGAAAAGCTCAGATCCCCCCAAAGCTCCAAATGCTTCTGGGGAAGGAACGCCTTTGGGGACACATAAGAAGTCTTGCAGTTCTCTTGTCAGTGGAAAAAAGGTGGCGGAGGTGCCACCTCTTTTGACGACATCAGAGACCCATCTCAGGAGCCCCAAGCCAAGACAGACGTGCCCGTCTCAAGACCCTCCCAAGGGAAACCATCTGAGGCACCTGACGAGCCTAAACTCAATACCAAGGCAAAGAGGGGGGAAAGCCCAGCAAGTGAAGAGGAACCAAGCAGGAAGACAAAGAAAAGCTTAGATCCCACCACTTCTGGGGAGGGAATGGCTTTGGGGGCACATAAGAAGCCTTGCAGTTCCTTCGCCAGTGGCAAAAATGGAGGCAGAGGTGCAAAAAAGGCAGCAAAGGGCCCTGCAAACCGAGAGGTCAGTCTCAAGATGCAGAGTGCTGGGTCTGGAAAAGATCTTGCCCCGAGCAAGGCATCAAAAGCCACGAAAAAGAAGACGAAAACCTCAGTGACAGCAGGGGTGGGACCTAAGCAAGTGGCCACTCAGGAGCCCCCTAAGCCACCTCCTAGGAGCCATCTGGCCATCCAGATGACTGAGTCCCTTAACGTCTTCTACCCACTGAGGAAGGGCAAACCCCAGCTGGCGCCAGTGAAGAAACAGCTCCCTCTGGCTCCCTCCGCTCCAGAATACCCATTCCCACTGCCAAAAACATGGGCAAGACCCCTGCCTTCCCTGACAAGGATCCCCAAAATTTCAGCATCCCACTCAGGCCCTCAGGCACCCTCGCAGCCACCATCAAAATCTTTGGCATCCTCCATTCCGGGTGTAGCCTACAGAGCCTGCAATCTTATCCCACCCCTGCAAACCGAAGGCCTCCCCATCCCAGCTATACGAGGCCCCTGGGTGGAGACGGGTGGCCAGCACCTCCATGAAGACCAGCGCTCCCCTTCCTCATTCCCCCATGTCTGGGCAAAGTCACTAGAAGGTGGCCACCAACACCCAGACACCCTTGGTCGTTGTGCGGCATCCCACGGAGCCCCCTGCTTCTTCCATATTCAAAGGGGACACTTTCACCTGTGGAGAAGACCCCCTCCTGACCTGGTAGTCTCCAAGCCCATCACAAAAAAGAAACGACCCATTTGGGAAATAGTGAAACATCGGGCGCAGCGGGAGAGGGAGGAGGCCGCCAACTGGACCGCAGTGGGGTGGTCGAATTACTTTGTGGAGCAGGAAAAGGAAATGGACCTCTCTATCGCCTACAGGTACCCATGGCATTCATAAGAAGCAGATCAAGTCCAGGAGCCTGGAAAGCAATTGCCGAAATACACTTTGTCTGGCCGTAGGCCAGGATTGACCGTCCAAACCATGGTCCGTTGTTGCTGATGGGCAAGGCCTGCTCTCCCAAGAAACACAGGAATTCTAACTGGCAGGCAGCGATACGACCTTAGGGTGTGTCCGCGAGTTGATCAATTAGATTTTTAATTGATCCTGCCATAAATGGTTTGTGCCTAAAGACACTGGGCTGGCCACCCTCTCTTTGGGTCATCTAGCGGTGTCTAAAATTCTTAGGTCTCATTCTGTAGTCATAGATTCAAGCCTTCGAAGCCCAGATGCTGTTTTCAATTTTGGAACAAAGAGATCATATACAAATGTCATTTCCAGTGGGCCCAAGCTTTCTCCACTTCAGAAAGACAATGGAGGGCGGGCACGCTTTGTTCCTGCTCTTTTTAAAGAAACCGGATACACCACCCTTCTGAAAGCCCTTTTGAGATTTGTTTCTCCCCTTCCCCTCTTTTTAGGATCAATTGACTGGGACCACGTAGAGTTCTCCACGTATCGTCCCAAAATGTTTTCCCCTTACCAAAAGCAGGTACAGCCCTTGGAAATAGGTTTCTGCATAGTGAGATACAAGAAGATAGGAGGAGGCAGTAACTACCTGGATTTCAAATACGGGACCTGAAAAGAAGAAGCTAAGAGGCAAAATGCGGAAGAAGAAAAAACGCCAAGCCATGGACTAAAAGCAACTGCAACCGCCGTGAAGAAAAAGCTGAACCAGACGTTTTGAAGAAAAAGCTTTGAACAAGGCAAAGCAAAGACGTGCCTCTACGGCAGGCTCAGGAACAACAGGTAGACCTACATTCTAAGTCCGATACTATACGACTTAATTTTAAAAATGCATTGGGCTGCGAAGAAATGGGAAACCGCCCGAAGGGAGCAGGAGAAATCAAGTGCCTGTGAGGTGTCACTTTTTGCCTTGGCATTCAGAATGAATGGGAAGAATGATGAATCGTTGTCACGAAAGCAGAAGCAAAACATTGAAGAACTCCCTGAAAGCCTAGCCTAACGGAGGCAACTCCAACAATGGAAATAGGATCCCTTAAAGCGGATGTCCACAATCGGTCATGGCCAGACAACAGAAAATGTAGCAAAGAAATATGAAAGCTTCCAGACTTAAGCACTCTTCCAAGGCCAGACGTGGCAAGTGAGCATTGGATACTTCTGCAGAAAGATGACTTCACCAACGAAGGGAAATGAGGAAGGAGCCTAAAGCACAGCAAGGTACCTGAAAGGGCACACAGCACATTCCACACTCAAACTGTCAGCAACCAACGGCCCTAGTCTTCTAGGCTCTTCAGAAGCTGACTGAGGAGCAACACCAATAAAGGCAAGTAGAATTCATGTTAAACTGTGGAGAAGAAGCTACCTGCTGGACAAAGGGAAAGCAAGAAACAGTGGCATTCCATTCCCCACGGGCAGAATATGTATCTATCAGAAGGCAGATTACTAGAAAATTCAGGCAAAAATTAAACATAAACTATTAAGGTGCTTGAAGACTATCAGGAATGCCTTGGACTCTCACAAAGAGAAGGAAGAGTGGATGCCTGTTTGGAGGGCACTGACAGGAAGCAGCATTTCGCAAGTTATCTTAGGTGCTGCCTGGCACTGCCTGCTCTGCTCGCAGTCACTTTGCTAGGCGAAACAGAAAGTCCCACAGGCCCCTCCTCCCAACAACCAATTGAATAACTAACATTATGCTGCCCTTTCATGAACCTGGTCCCTGTTGCCAGAGGCAGCGGCCTCACTCGGCTTGATGGTAGGACTGGCTGTGCTTTGTAGACCTCTTCTTGTGGCCTCTCAGGGAGACTCACCTGGACCAGGTGACGCCTTGGTCTGACTGATAGCTTGTCTCAGCTTGCCAGCACAATGAGGTTATTTCCAGTGATGTCATTCAAGACAAGAAGATTACCCTTGTGGCAACATCTGTGACATCACAATAGGTTTGTATTTACCCTAAACCAGGCTTGTCCAACCCGCGGCCCAAGGGCCGCATGCGGCCCAGGTCAGCTCATAATGCGGCCCAGTGCAATTTTTTATTTTAAAAGAAATTCCAAAGTTTCAAGTTACACCACCGGCCCTTGCGGCTGGAATGTGGCCGGGGCATGTCACAACAGTAGAAGGAGAGAGAGGGAAGGAACAAGTGGGAGGGGAGGGGACAGGGGGGCTGCGTGACTGCATTGCGCCATCCCCGTCAATAGGTGGACCCCCTCCCAGCCCCATAAAGCTGCCGGAGTCGAAGCAGGCAGCCTGTGCTGTCTGAGATCGCAGCTGCTGTTAAGCGCGCTTGGAGCTGGGCTGTGGAGGACGGCTAGGGCTGCCCCCCCATGCAGCCCAAACCACATTTTCATCTTCTAATGTGGCCCGGGGAAGGTGAAAGGTTGGACACCCCTGCCCTAAACCATACCTGTGCCAATGGGGCAATAAACCCCTGCAGCTAGGCAACCATCAGCCTGACTCTCCTGGAACTGTGATAGTTCATGAAATAAGCTAAATCTGAAAAACCATCTAGAATAATACAAAAACCTGCTTCCAGTATTTAAAAAACAATCGCTGCAAACTTCAGATGCTCCGTTGAAATGTCTAATTTCACATTCATAAAGATCAAACAGGACCATTGAATCCATTGGTCTGAAGACTTCTTTTACTCTTGGCTGCTTGCATCAAGGTCTTTATGTCTCTGATCACATGGACCTTCATCAGTCATAGGTTTTAATTTTCAATGGCAACCTCTTCTATCCATATACAAGTTTAAGGTTTCAGTCTCAATTCCTAGTTGAAATAAATTTGATGATTGTTTGTCCACATTCAGTGTTTTTATTTTGGACTCTTCCCATCCCTTTCTTCTGGGTTGTCTCTTTCACTGTTTCCATCCTTTCTAAATTTAGATTCAAAGTTTGCAAAGGCAAGTAACCTTTATTTCTTATATATATGGTTCCATAGAACACTGATAACATATACATTACCAGGTCTGTTAATTTTTTTCTGTGCCTGGCAGAGGTGAAGAGGACAAACATTCAGAAACTGGTGCGAGGAGTCTCTCTATAGTGAGCTAGCTATAACCATACAAATGTTTATGTCTGTCTCTACCCTAGCACCAAAACTGGGAAACCTGCTCACCTGAAGAGTGGAGGAGGAGTAAGAATACTTTGGAGCTTGCCACTCAGTCTTAATTTGGTTTTGGAAACCTAGATGTATTAATTTAAGATCTGCCAATAGACTTGCAATACCATCTTCAGTCACTAGTAGGTGGCAGTGTTTCTTAACATTTAGGAGAGAGGAATATTGTGCTGCAATATTCATTCCTCAGGAAACCTCTCAGCTTTTGAATGACTGCTTTCTCCGGAAATGACTGCAAAGAAGCAGCAGGAGGGAAAGGAGCAAGGAGCAAGCAAGGGAAGGAGGGAAGAAAGGTGCGAGAGACCGAGGAGTCTTATTTCAAGCTTATTTAAATGTACAAAATGGAGGGAGAAAATGGAGGGAGGGTGGGTGGGTGCATAGATGGATGGATGGATGTGTGTGTGTGTGTGTGTGTGTGTGTGTGTGTGTGTGAGAGAGAGAGAGAGAGAGAGACTGACTGACTGACTGACTGACTCAAAACTATTAAAAAGAAGAGGCAAGAGAAAGAGAAACCTTGAATCAAGGCACGGGGGGGGAGGGTGGCTTTTTAAGGTGCTGTCTAGGTTTATCATTGCTTTCCTTCCAAGAGGTTCTTTAAGTCCTCCTCACTTTCTGCCATGCTTTTGCGTAGTCAATGAAGCAGAAGTAGGTGTTTTTCTGGAACTCTCTGGCGTTCTCCTTAATCCAGCGCATGTTAGCAATTTGGTCTCTAGTTCCTCTGCCCCTTCCAAATCCAGCTTGTACTTCTGGGAGTTCTCGGTCCACATATTGCTGAAGCCCAACTTGTAGGATTTTGAGCATAACCTTGCTAGCGTGTGAAATGAGTGCAATTGTTTGGTAGTTGGAGCACTTTTTGGCACTGCCCTTCTTTGGGATTGGGATGTAGACTGATCTTTTCGAGTCCTCTGGCCACTGCTGAGTTTTCCATTGATGATGATAAAAAAAGCACACTGGTCCTTTGATATTGGGCTGTGGCACCAAGGTGGGTGACATGGCCTTTAGCTTGGTTTGTTCCTTTTTGCACACCACACATAGAATGATTAAAGTGGTAAGGAAACCCCCTCCCCAATTCTGCGCTGGCTGTCTATAACAAGCATGTCATTGCCAGCACCACTCTGGTAGCCACTGATGATGATTAAATCCTCTGCGAGCTAGCAAATATTTAATGCAACTTGCTAGGCACGTTGGACACCTTACTACTCCCTATACCACACCATGGCTGGAGTGCAATGTGTTCCAGCAAAAATAGTGCACATCTTTATCAAAGTTGGTGCATCCTGCTACACAGTACACAGCCTGTGTAGATTCAACAATATTTTTAATTCAAATAATGTATGATTTCCTTCCTTTTGAATCAAGGGGGTAATATCGGCATATATAATTTTTTTTTTGGGGGGGGGTAAAAGGTAAAAAAGTTCCCTGACCTCTGACTTAATCTTTAAAGTTTAAATAGTGTAACACTGATTGCGTGACTGCAATTAACATGCTTTATTTTAAAAGTTCAAATAATGTGAAATTGATTGCATGTCTGCAAGTAGCATGTTTTATTTTTGATGTTTAAATAGCAGCCATGGGGTGTGGGTAGAGGTACATTCCATTATTTCTTAGGCATGTGCATTCATTTTTGTTTGTACTCTAGGTTCCAGAACTCACCATTCTCAGAAAACATTGGGGCAACTTCCTTTTCCAAAAGGAAATGGGACCCAAGCTCAGCATGTCCTGGACCATGAGGCTTTCCACCTCCGGCTTCCTGCAGGTGAGCACAATTTTTGTGTCTAGTAGGTGAAATGCTCAGAAGGGGAGAATTTTGGGATTTTGAGCCTATAGAAAAATGGATGCACACTTCCAATATTTATATCCCAACTTTCCTCCAATGAGCTCAACATGGGATGTATGCCTTCTTCCTCCAAATTTTATTCTCACAATAAACATGGGAAATGTCTTGGCAGGGAAGAGGTGAGATCACAAGTCTTATGTCCAGTGGGGAATTTTTTCTATTTGCATTATGACACAGATACTGCAAATCTTTTGGTTTTCACATCTCAAAATTTTGCTGTAAAATTCTTCAAACAAAAGTGTGTTAATATTTGTGTACAAAAATATTAGGAAACATGCACACATGACATTGCAGGAATTTTCATGAATTGTCAAAGGAGTAAATATATGTGGAAATGAAACACAATAAACTAATGACTGGAAAAATGAGACACAATGAGAAATCAAAACTGACAGGTTCATTTCTCATAGTCCATATTGTTTCAATAAAAATTGGTGTGTCATCCACCCCACCCCAACGCTGGCAGAACTGGCATCTTGGGGGTCTTTTGTCAATAAGTCCATTGAATCCAGGTTGCTGGATACACTGCTTTTTATCGAGTCTGGTGCCTTTGACAACAGTTCCACGTCACCACACTCCTGCAGTTCAGTAGACTGAATTTCTACCACTAGTTCCCTGGCAACAGTCAGTTTGGTACTGGCTTCAGTTTCCATCATGGAGGACAGTGACGTCCTGGTGACCAACAAGCCCAGTTTGGGACCATGTTTGGAGCCTTTCAGTGAAGGTCAGTAGAGGCACTTGGCAGTGATTGTTGGCTGTTTTCTTGCTCCTTATAAAACCTCCTCCTTTTTTCCTACTGGTGCTGCTGTCACCAGCACCTCAGGAGCATGGGAGTGGGTACTGATGGACTCATTGAGCATACTGTGCACCATGGAGCTGCTGGTGCAAGAACTGGCATAGGTGTAACTCCTCTTCCTCTGCCACTCGACACCAGGAAACTGTCTGGGGACTCTTCACAAGGATTGTCCTCCTGCTCCCAAGTCATCTCAGTCATTGCACATCGCATGGGTTCCTGCTCCCCCAATGCTGAGCCTCAGGTCTCCTCTTCCTCCATGGACCCCCCCAAGCTTGTTATCCTTGACCCAGAGGACTGTGAACTTCACTCCTAGCCCTCATTTAATTCCTGACCCACACCTTCCTTCTGCTCTCCCATGTGATGATCATCATCCCAGCTCCCTAGAGACACCTGGACTTCTCTGCTTCCAACAGTTCTTCAGGAACTCTGAGCAGCTGCTGCCCAAACTTGGGGGAGGGACTTCACAATCAGATTTGGAGTATGAGTCTATTAGATAAAACCTGAACAGAGCCATCAGCCTATTCACTGTGTCTCCCTGCGCTTCTCTGCAATATTTTTAGTTCCATTATCTCCCTTATTCTTATTATTTATTCACTCTCACTTAGTCACATTGTGATCCCACCCAATATGGAATCATGCATTTCACAGGATAACACACAACTCTATGTAGCCAATTAGATTTGGTGACTCACTAATGTCACTAAGTACAAACGAGGCCAACTGAAAATGTCATCAGCAGTTTCTTAATCAGCCAAAAAGGCGATCCCTGCCATTTGGAGAGCATGTAGTTAATGAAATGTCAAATGCAACAAATGAAGTGGTTAAAGGGAAAATTGTTCAAACTAAAAATAGAACTCACCAGATTTGGTAATGTACTAATCAAATAAAGGACAAATGAAGCCAGTGCAGGAAGCATTGCCTTAATTCTGAATATATAAACATTTTCATAATTTTTTCACATAATCACCGCCAACAAATTACTAAAAAAAGAGGTACTTTGTGATACTGTCAAAAATGTTCAAGAAAACCCCCTCTGCATGTTTTGACTCAGCCCTAATTAAAGGTACTGTAATTAATGCCATATTTGTGTTTTACACTGCTGCAGTGATTCATTAATATCAGTTGTTGGCAATTAGAATTTATTTGATGGATGGATGGATGGGTGGATGGATGGATGGATGGATGGATGGATGGATGGATGGATGGATGGATGGAAAGAGAGATCTTCATTAGAATTCATGCAAAAACCCTTAACTAAAAAAAAAATAGGAGTAGATTATTTGATAAGTCTCTGGAGCACAATTTGAGAAAATCAGACGCCTAAGGTTAATAACTGTGTAATTGTGGTGTTTGTTTTTTAAAGAACTAATTTCAAAGTATTTTTAGTTGAGAGCAGAATAATAAAAAGGTTCTACATCTGCTGGGTAACATAATATAAAGTGTTCACAAAATAAATGATGAACTCATCTAAATCAATAAAACTACAAATAGACTGCCCTTTACACAAAAATAAATCAGGTTTAGTTATCAGCAGATGTAAAGTTATCAGCAGATGTAATTGTATAATGATGAAATAGTTGATTCCCAAATGCAGCAAGAGGATAAACAAACAGGAAAAAACCAGGTCCATGTATTGTGCTTGAAGATGGTGAACTAATGAATTGCAGCTAAGCATCACTAGCTGCCGTTCAGCAGCCCAGCTCCTGTAAATTAATCCTTTAAGTGCCCCTGGACATAAACCATATGTCCAGCAAATCATAACTCACAACCTTGCAGCCACTGAACATATCATTCCAGATGCTCCTGTTAACAACACTGAAAATGGATCAAGGGCATGCCAAATGCAGCCATTGCAACAGGACCTACTAAGGCATGAACACTCTGTAAGGCCCTGGTCACATGACGGAAACGTTTATTGTGGCCACGTGTTTATTGTGGCCACGTGTTTTCCATCCCAGGAAACGAACGTCCCAAGAACTTTTAGCAGCACCAATTTATTTCCTCCTACAGCATTTGAATTGTTATGGCTGGTTATACCACGGTACTGGTTTATTTTCTCCCCTGATTTTTAGATACATATAAATCTCTTTCTCTCTCTCTCTCCCTCTCTAGACACACACACACACACACACACACACACACACACACACACACACACACACACACACACACACACACACACACACACACACACACACACACACACACACACACACACACACTTTAAATATAATATTTATTGATACATCAATATATCAGAAACAGGGCTCCCTCTAAGGTGCATGACTGTGCAAACACACTTGATTCCGTCCAGCCTCCAGACAGCTTTCCTCCTTCCTTGTGTACCTTGAGCCCGGTCTCAACAGAATCCCACATTGGGTTGGGGCAGACTCTAACATAGTGGGGTGGGAAGAACATAGATTGAGAAGGGGCTTCTGTTTAAGAAAGTGTCTCTCTGTTGCACTGGCTGCTCCTGCAGAAATGCACTGCACACAATAGACTTGGGATATCTGCGCAGCTGTACTGGCTATCACCCCTCCCAAGTGACACTGGCATATCAATGTTTCAATGTATCTTCCCATAAAATAAAAAAAAATATTACTCGGCAGTAATGTAGTGGTGGAGCCCTCGCAGTGACATATTTTTACCAACATATCAATGTATCAGGCATGAATGTTTTTTAAAAAATAATGTGCATGCTGCAGTAATGGCAGTCACCTTCCTGGCTTGGATTCTGAAAAGAAGCAGGGCAGGATATGCACATAGGCAATCCTGGTAAGGAATGCACCACTACAACAAAGGTACAAAATAACACAACCCTCCTGGTGATGGGGAAGTGTTCCACAACTATACCACGGGCCAGAAAATGTCATGATCTTGTCTCCGCATCATGTGACCAGGAAAGAAAAGCAACTAACTAACTGGGGGATAACTAGAGAACATTCCCCTCATGTGACCAGGGCCTAAGTTAACACACTTCTTATTTCAAATGGTTGCTCAGGTATCCATAGTTGCCCTAAGTGGGCAAGTGATTATAACTAGCTAAAAAATGTTGTAGCTTGAGAACTTTTTTAGGAATGCCTTGTCTTCATTGATTTATCCCTATTGCTTTGAGGTTTTTAAATTTATACTCTGAATGAATTTACACATTTTAAAAGAATAAGGTATTAGCAGTTATCATGAGTTACATCTGGATATAAGTAGGCTAAAGAAAATTAAATTTGCCCTTCCCCCTCCTGATATGTGCCTTTCAGCCCCAAATATGGTACTCTGAGGGTTGGAGGCCCTTGCTGAATAGGGGAGAATTTGGTGCATGGGACTGAGGAGGAGGGGTTAGGGACTCCTTATCAAGTGTTAATTGTGACGGAAGAGTTCTGTGAGCAAAGTTCCACACATTAAATATGTTTTTCTCTGATGGGGAGGGGTAATCCCTTCCCCACCTATACACTATAGCCCATTTCATTCAGCAAAACATTATGCCATAAATCACAATGCTTATGCTGTTCAATGATTTACATAATTAGTGGTCAGAAATTCTTATTCCCAATTTACACATGTGTAACTGAAGTCACAAAAGGTAAAGGTTCCCCTTGACATTTAGTCCAGTCGTGTCTGACTCTAGGGCACGGTGCTCATCCCCGTCTCCAAGCCGTAGAGCCAGCATTTGTCTGTAGATAGTTTCCGTTGTCACGTGGTCAGCACGACTAGACACGGAACAATGCCGTTACCTTCCCACTCAGGTGGTACCTATTTATTTATTTGCATTTTTACATGCTTTCAAACTGCTAGGTTGGCAGGAGATGGGACAAGCAACGAGAGCTCACTCCATCACATGGATTCGATCTTATGATTACTGGTCTTCTGACCTTGCAGCACAGTAGCTAATTAACAAGATACTTAGTCAGGAATGCTGCCGCCATCTTCTTATTTAGTGGCAATTTGGTGCTGCAAGTTACAATTCCGACCAATGGATTTAAGTACAAACTCTACTCAGGTGAATTTAGATTCAACTATGGGCCTCTGATCCCAATAAGTAACTCACTGTAGCCCCATTTCAATGGCTTTCCAATAAGATAGAGCTCCAGCAACAATGCCAATAATGATAAACACGTCTTGCCACCTCTAAGAAAAAGGTACAAAAAGGGAGAGTCTAAATATCACAACATATGAAGTCACCTGATTATTATAAAATAAGTCATAAATGGGGTTGTAAAGTCAGCAGGACTCTATTCCTCAAGAGTTCAAGGTCAGAGCTCACGGTCAGTTCCACTGGGTCAGCACAGCCCACTGCTTTCCATCCAGCCCTGCAATTATATCTCTTATAGTAAGATTCTTATAAATTAAAAAACATCACAGATTTTAAGACTACAGTGAAGCATTTGACTCTTGCTTAGTGATGGGTGAGTTGACTCGATCATAATTCAAAATCTGATCATGATCAGCCAAAAGCATCTTAAAAATATGGCATGAATCTTATATTCCCCCTCCTTGTTGACATGTATCATGATGAGACATTTTTATGCAATTAGTTGTTGTGACATTCATATATTTATGTGTGACAGTTGATCACAGCAGGAGAGACACCAGCTGTAGAAGCAGAAGAAGCATCAGAACAAGGGTGTAACCACACAAAAGTTTGTCCCAATTTTTCTATATCACACCCTGGCATTTAAATCTATGTCATGGTTCACAGAAAATATTTTAATTATTCCAGGAAGGTGCAATTGAAGTGTCCACACATTATGCAGACCTCATTCACCTTCATTCTTTTCTGCTATTATCACAACTCTCATCTACCCTTTTCACAAGAATTCAAATCCCTCCTTTTTAAAATGTTTATCAAGTGGAACAGCACTGAATTGGCAACACACTATAAACATTTGAATTACTGCTGTATCAGTTTAGCACTATAGCTACAGTAAAAGGCTAAACCAGTAGAGAAACATTTAGAAACCACATTGCAGTTTTAATTCCTATCAGGTTCACTTCCACACCACACGCCATTCTGTGTACCACTGAGATGTCATCTGGACATGCCCAAACATGGCCCTAAAGCACCAATATAGATGTCACATAAGCCAAAAGCAAAACAAAATAATGTGAGTGGAAATGCTATGAAAAAATGACAATAGAAGCTGACCAAACAAAAAATACCACATATACGTACCAGAAGACTCACAGTTAGTACTAACACTCTGTAGTCAACAGAGTAATTATCAAAAAGAACAGTGAGAAACATGACAGAAGCAATGGGATAAATATCCATTTAGCTGCTCCCCAACACCGCCATTTTATTGCAGGAAAAGCAAAATCAGTGAATTGAAAGGGGATAGCCCTGGGAATGAGAAAAAGAGAAAGTCCACAGAAATAGAGTTTACAGATGTGCTTGTCTGTACTCTGTAACTAATCTTGGATGAAATTTCAAAACATACCAAGGTTTGTTGGGTTGACTTCAGAGCTAATTACACATTCAAACTTAGAAAACTACTAGATTTAACTCACAAAACAACTACTTCTGAACTCCAGTGTCAACCGTACACTTGAGGGGTCTGAAAAAGAATGAACAATACATGCTAACAGCAATAAAATTGGATAGACTACTTATGATTTACTGTGGCTGCATTTTCTCTTCTTAGGCGACAGGAATACAACATAGGAAGCTGCAGTGGGCCCTCAACTTACGAATGGCCCTAGTTGCGAACATTTCAGGTTACGAACCCGATCTCATCACAAGTAGTACACCCTACTTGTGAACGTGGATCGGGTTACAAACCCAAAAGGCAGGGAGAAAGGGTGGGAAATTCGAATTTTCCAAACGAGAAGCAAGCCAGGCAGCTGAAGTCCCCT